>NW_019101898.1:0-159063 GCF_001856785.1 Myzus persicae | reverse complement strand
CTGCGCATTTTCGCCGCCGATACAATGGACGTTTACCGTAGGACAAAAATGCTTGTAATATAGTTCACAGAAATTAAAATATCATTTGAAAAACTTTCACATAACTTTTTTAACCTGCCGTATTTACCTAAATTATAACGAAAAGCTCCTACTATATAATTTAAAATGTTTATTGATGCTCTTGAGTTGCTCATCTATAGTGCTTCAATAAAAACTTGAAACGTCCAGTACCACTAAAATTGACGGGGGGAGGGGGAGGGGACGTCCAGTATCACTAAAATTGAACTTGGGACTGGGGGACGTCCAAATACCCTTTTCTATTATACATTATTAAATCTCCTTTACATTTATGTTTTTTTAATTATATAAAGCTCCAAAACACATTAGTGAATATAAAATATAAAAATAAATGATAATGAAAATCAATACAATTAACAATAAACAGTAAAATACCCAGAAAACCAAATAGGTGTTAAAAGTAGGCAATAGGACAACATACTGGTATTTTTTTATATCAAATATCAAATAATATGTCAGTACCCAAATGTTTAAAGCAATGCAATGTGCCAGTCTGATGCCTACTTTCATTTGACAATATTGAAAGAAATATTTTTATAATATAAATAGGTTAGTTTTGGTGCAATGTCAGAATATGATATTGTTCTTATTACTTCTATAGCGCAATAACTAGAACATAACCAAAATGTTGACTACTCCAGCAGTTAATCATATATATTACTATTTAAATGTCAATTTAAAATTAACATTATTTAGAAAGATATTAAGAATTTTTTAATAGCCATAATGCTTTTTACAAAATACTCAATATGATTTGTAGAAGAAATACCTATACCTATAAAAGTATTTAGGTTGAAACGTCCCACGGAGTTATATTTTAGTTATACGTTCGATTTCGATACAGATGCGGCAATACCCGGAGACGTATTATTGCTTTTTGTCACATTGAGTGAAATACCCCACTGTGAGGTATGTTGGTTTCGAGAAATCATAAAGTCATAATATATATTGCTTGGCACGAACATTTTTCGCCGTAATAATAGGGTACACGGTAACACGAAAAAAAGACATTATATTATCTTGTATCCATTCAATTGCATTAAAGTCCCTTTATTTATGTTGGCATTTCAAAATCGGGCCCAGAGCGCATTAATATATAATATAAGTCAACATTAAAAATGTATGTCATTTACTCATGATTGGTTGTGACATTTTAATTAAATAAATATGATAAACAATGAGCAAAAAGTGAAAAACCTAACAATGGATTTAAAAATAAAGTAGATATAATGAAATCTCCCCTAACGGACACTAAAATACAAAATAGATACAAAATATACAAAATAGTAAACATTTTTTTGGGAGCAAACTACGTTTTAGCTACATGCTTTCTACAAACTGAACCCTTTGATGATTGATGATAGCAGACAACATTTTAATATTTTAAGTTTAATATTTTAGTATATTTTCAACTTTTAATAATATCTATTTATGATTACAATATTCAAAGAGATCCATTCAACTATTAAAGTACCTGTACACTCATTATATCGAAAAGATTTAACCTAGAGCTTTGCTCAGAATTTAAAATACGATTGTTTTTGTATATATTTGATGCCATTGCAAAACAATACAGAAATAAAACAGGATTAATATAGGACGAAATGTACCCTGTTCGAAGTTTGTCTGGACAAGAGTACATGATACTATCTTCAATCTTGTGGTCATTGGTCACCCTAAGCTGAACACTTAATTTTGTTTCCTACTACTGATCTATCATCGAATGATTTTTTTTTTAAATAAATGAAACGTAATTCATTATTCACAATAAAAAGTATAAGTCTATTGAATGTGTTCTACTCTTAATTCTTGCTAATATTTAATAATATTATATATTGTATATATATAGCAAAAGCTACTGTCCTACTACAGATTATTTAAATTTTTATTATTTTATATTATATATTTTTTGACTTGGTACAATATTTTTTTTTCTGACCGTTACAGTTCCTATGATAACCAAACAATAACAAAGATTTTAATCATAATTTTTAAAACATAATAATATATGATCAATGTCTTGCGTGCAGCGAAGAAAATCAAGTAGCACGCTACGTTTTATTTTTCTTAAATTCTGTCTGTGAATACCAAAATAAAAGATTTATTTAAAATTTTTTGTTATATTATTTTTTTTTATTATCATAAAATGACTATATTTTTAAGATTACAGGGATAGACATGTGGAAAAGTATAGGACGTTTTAAACGGAAGCTAAACAAATTTATTTTAATTTATTAAGTTTTAACTTTTCAATATGTTAAAGTAATAAATGCATTTTAATACGTAATATTGTTAAACAAATTAAATAAGCCTTATAGTTATCATATTATATTTTATGTATAGCAAATGTTTATTTATTATTTAGCTCCAATTTTTCACTTTTCAAAAATGTCATAGGGTACCTACTTTTTACCATCACAATAGGTGTATGTATACATATAAGTAGTATATGTTATAGTTGGTATGTTGAATTAAAACAAAATAAAGTTATTGAATTTATCAATGAATTTTTCTAGATTCCAGACAAAATATTGAAGTTGGAGATTGAAACATTTCTACTGCTCCCAAAGGTGATGACAGCAAAAATACACACATCATTATAATACATTCTGTCATAACATTTTTCGGTCCGCATCGAATCTAAAATATACTCGCAACACTCCCATGGTCGCATTAAGTAGTTAACTACTTTTTAGTTTTCAGCATTCAATACTTAAAATGCTTGTGTGTTTATGAAAAGCCTTTAATGTACATATACACTTATTGTCTAACTTGTTTATACACTATATAGGTACTCCACGTATACACAGATCGAGTACACACGACATCGATGAAACAATAAATACAAATGTTGTGACGTATTATATTGTGTTATGTATTTATTATTTATACATATACATGAAGTCAATATGTGAAGTACGTTTTGGAGCTAAATTTATATTAAAATATAATACTTAAAAGGTATAGGCCACCTTTTTTATTATGCATCGATTTTTTCCCCATTTTAACATTCCCTTATAATATACCTAATAATATTTTTTCATGAATCACGTGTATCCGTCTGTCACGTTATTATTATAATTGAGCCGGGTACATAGGTTAGGAGGTGGTAGCGGCGCTGTGTAACCCATAATTTAAGACAATGTTGCTAACCCTTTTCGAATTAGCTACTACTACCTTGCCGGGCTGCCAATGATTTCGTTCAATAATAGCCTCCGTCCTTTTCCTTCTCTCTTTCACTTCACCCCCCCCCCCCATTCCCTCTTCGCTACAAACCTTAACCAGTCCCCCGCCGTGAGCGACGCCGCACCCGTTAATTTCGTAATCGTGCATCGAATTAAGACGGACATTATAAAAGAAAATTACAGTTTTCGTGCGATACATAAGTATTGAGGCGCTGGTACACGTACACATTATATGCACGCGTATACTGCTGCATCTATAAGATTGGAAAATAAATATATATATATCTCACATATGTATGTAATTTATTATTTCGATTTCTTCACGGCACGCAGACGTGGCAGTGGTTCTATTTTTATTATATATATTATACACTATATTATCATCGTCATCTATTAAGGAAATTTGGACACTAATTCTTCTTTAAAGCCTGCAAAGAAACAGAAACAGAACGTCCAAAAATATAGGTGCATATTTTGTATACTAATATACTGACATTTTTTTTACTTTAATTTTTATATGTTCTCTGAAAACGTTTTATAACAGAAGAATAATAGAATAAAATAGAATAATTTCCGATTTGCATTGTATATATTTTCATTGCTTATTAGTTATTATACTATTCTGATTTTAAATCACTGAAGCCTCCATATCTTTCAAATTCATATGCGGACCTATTATCTCAAATACACCAAGTTGAATAACTCAATAAACTACTAGTTTACGCAGCTTTAATTTTGGTACGTTAACATTTGCATAAAAAAATCTGATAAATAAATTACAGTAGAAGGATTATAGGGGAGGATTATCATTTGTAAAGCAACAGTTTGTATCACTACAGGACATTCCTAAAGTAGTATAACATTTCAATAATTGAAAAATATGGTCTTTAAGTGTATTTAAAAATCACAAAAATCAGATTTTGAGTAACTGCATCTGAATTGGAGGAAAAAAGGAGATTAGCGCATGCTAGGCAAATCAACCTGTAAATCAATAATCAATATAGTCATCTACCACATGAACTACTAACTAAGCTACCATATCTATGTATTTAATATTTATATGTTTGTGTTATATCTTATATACTATTATTTATACTTTTATACATAAACATAATACACATATTAACAAATATTTATTGATAAATCTTTTTTAAAGTTAATTATTTTCTTTAATTAAGTAATTATTATAAGCCATAAACCTTACACTTATATAACTAACAATTAAAAATATTAAGTTAAATTTTTTACCAAAAGGTGGCTACACACACACAAAATTCTATGCTCAGAATCTCAATGGCACATAATAAAACACATAAAATATTCCCCAGACATTACAATAAATAGTTATCAGAAAATTTCTTATAGATGTTTAATTTATTTTTTAATGTTTTAAACATGCACTGATTGTATTTAATTTTTAAATTATGCCATTCAACCGAGGCATTATTATAATTATATTAGTTATTACGAGATTAAATTTAATGTTATTACGCCTAAAAAATAATTATATGATAACATCGTGTGTAAAGAAAGTAAATAAAAAACATTAAAAGTTTAATTGGAAAAAATTAAGCAACAAATTCTAAGAAAATCAATCATTCATAGGTACTCTTAAGTAATTAAACTTGTTGAAAATAGGTAATTTATTTAGATATTATAGGTAAAGCTACTTGGTGAATTATTATTTTTCAACTAGTATCACAGATCATTGGTTAAATTATTTATTGAGTGGAATCAATAAATGCAGGAAACATTAATATTTATTTAACTTATATAATATTATAGACATAATAATATTTACTATAAAAAAATTAAATAATATACCTATACATTGAAGCAGTACCTATATGGCTGTATATTATATATTGCACAGATTTCAAAAATATATTATCATCATTCATCGATCATAATAAATATACGTACTAGTATAAAATATGTTCGCTAATCGAGATGTTATTAGAATTAGTATATTCATCATAATCATTAGGTACTTCTTAAATTCGCGTATTTTCATAAAACTACTTTTAATTAAAAATTACTAAAATCAAATCTGGTGTATTATAATTTGTTTATAATAAGCATATTTACATTATGCATTGATGTATCTTTTAATTTTTAATATTGATAATATAAATTTATTAGTGTACCTCATCAATTCAAATGCATTTTAAGTGTAATACCTTTGTTTAGGAGTTTATTGATTTCAAAAAATGTTATTATAAATTACACCGGCTACTGTTCATAGTATCACAAAAATTTAAATACCTATGCTTAAAAAAATTCATCGTATATTAAATATTTTTAAACAGCAATATAAATGTCTAAGGAATTTTTATTTTAATTTTCAAGCTCTCTAATTGAGCAAAATGTTATCAATGAAATAAAACTAAAAAATCAAAAAGGTCAATTTTCTATAGATAGCTCAAAACGAGTCAAAATATGAAAACTACATCAGGTATGCTATTATTGTAAACATTTAAAAATAATTTCAAGTATATCAACAGCTTTTCGTTTTTAAAATAACAACTAATTTAAAAAAATGAGAATATTACACGTGAATATTCAGTTTTATTGACTTCAAAAGCTCATGAAAAATATTTTTTTTTTAATTTCAATAATAATAACTTATTAGTTATGAGAAACCTTGTATTAGATTTTTGAATCTTATGCATGAATATAAGAAACACTATAAGTTTTAAACAACAAAATAGTTTAAAAATGTTCTTGTTATTGAAAAGAACCGTTTTCGCAAAAACCTAGATTCGAGTAAGAAATCTCTGCATCCACATTCTGTGAATATTTAATTGTAACCTAGGCACCTAGTATCAACTCGATCCTAGTACCAACTTTTCTACCAGAAAATATATAAAAATTGGAGATCTATTTCGTCTATAAATCTTTTATACATACAAAAAAAACTTGCATTGTTATCCAATATATTCATTTCTTCTCTCAGAAGCTTATAAAAGTATATTTATATTTTTTTAATTTATTATTTTGTACTAAAAATAATACTTAATTTAATTTAAATGAATTGAAAGCAAAGAAATTAGAAATTTTTCTTATGTATTCACATAGGCATCTTATTCTTTTACTATTTTCATTCAAATTACGAGATTTATAAAAAACATAAGATAAATCATACTTATATGCATATTTGAAAAAAGGAGGTACCAAAACTGTTAAAATATAGCAATAAAAAATATAATATGCAATATACATTTTATATTTGAAATCCTTTAAATCCATTATAAAATAAATGTAATACTATTTGAATGGGTATTTTATAATTATTAGAGAATTCTTCATATTATTATAATCCTAGTTCGGATAAAACGTATTATAATACACTGAAATATATAGACATATAGTAATCTACAGTCCCTTCTAAATTCTAAATCCTAATATATTCTGTACTATATTATACTATTATATTTAATACATACCTACTAGATTTAAGCTATTTAATATTATGTTCATAATATTATTAACATAGGTACAGCATCCCACAGAAACCGGATCGACTACGATTTCTTACACGCGATTATTTTGCCGGTCATAATAATAATAACTAGTCAGTTGTACTCGCGGTATATATGAATAAAAATAGTAATAAACAGATTATAGCGACTGCAATGTTCCTATATAATATTATAATACCTCTTCTCTTGGGCCGGTTTTTTTTACCTATCATAATATGGTGTGAAATCAACTTTTGAGTCGATTATCTCGCTCTCCGATGTATATAATATATAGAGACCCACCAAATGAAAACTCGCGTTCTAAATAATAATAATATTGTTGTGATATAATATTATTATTATTATAATCGCACTTCCCGACTCCTAATTACCACGCGCGCTCGCTCTCGAGCGCATGGTCGTCGTCCCGTCTTTTCGTCGGTATAAGGTACCAGCCATACCTCGCGGACTCGCACACACGGCCCGCCGTACGTCATGCCCAGCGGTATACCGGACAGTGTGTGTGTGTGTGTGTGTGTGTGCGTGTGTATAGGTACACGTGTGTGTGTGTCGAGGAGCGTAACGTATAATAATCGTAAAAATAATAATGGTAAAAGTGAAGAAAAGAATGGGTACCTTTATATATGTATGTACATATATATATAAAACGTGCCGGGTAATAATGGACCGAGAAAATAACACGCACACAGACTAGCTGGTACATGTACCTACGCACACATGTGTGCGCGCGCGCGGTATCGTTTCAAAGAACGCTCGCGCGGGGCCCCCGGAACGGCCGTCACAGTATTACTGGTGGGCGAGCGGGCGGGCGGGAGGGTTGGCAGGCAGGCATTCCGTACGGCGGCGGCGGCGGCGGCGACGGCGACGGCGACGACGGTCCGACGAGGCCCCAAGGATGAGCGAGTGTGTGTCATGCCGTACTATATAGGCGGTCGCCTTGCCGATGTGCCGACGCCACTGCCGCGCCGCAACGGCACTACAACGGCAGTCGCCCGTCAGCATTCGAACCGATACAACGTGCGCGCGTGTGTTCGCGTCGTTGCGAGTCGTGTATGCGTTCTCTTTAGCCGGGTTTTAAATCGTTCGTTATTATTATTATTTTCAAACGTTTTTACATTTTAAAAGTGTTTTTTACTTATTTGTGATTTTTGTTTCGAACCAATGACGAGAGGTTTTTTACTGTCACCGTTGATTGATCTTTTTTATTGAGACATTTTTCTACCTGGTTCCTCCGCGACCAGTTCGAGCAACAGTTAACCTTCTTCATGGGACTGTCCAAAAAAATGGAATGGCTGAAATGGATACGAAAATATTCTACAGGTAAACATTATTACTGTTTTTTTTTATTACCGTCGTCGTCGACATGTTTTGTAAATCGCGTGGGATATTTCCGTTTATGGCGGTTTATAATAACATAGTCTCTCATCTCGCGAGCGGCGATCCATACGACGCACGTTTTAGAATATTATGTTCTCACTACTATTATAGAGTAATATACTTACCCCGCACTCGTTAAGCACTCACACGTTTTACGACACTTGTTTAACGGTTGTTTCCTCCGCGGGCTCTGTTTATTATCTCGTCATTCAAGCGGTTAAGATGCATTATATAATGGGTTAGGGGAAACGCCGCTGTGAAAATTGCACTGCGTATAGAGGTATACTGCTGAGAACCGAGAACTGGAGATCGTCAGGCGCCGCGCTTAAAGTTCCGACACCTGCTGCGGACGTTCGCTATATCGTTTAAGTCGTTTAACCATAACAATATTTTAGTATAACTTCATCTCTAAATTGTATACAGTAGGTATACCATGGTACCTATACGTAACACTGGTCGTACCCAACACGAGTAACTATGTCTCTTGTATTATTGTTGTTATTATTATTATATACAGCGCGTGTGAACTTGTTGTTATATTTGGCGCGCACGATTTGTTGTGACACGCAATCGCCGACAACGGTCGGCGGCAAATTGCCGTCGAGGGTCGATGAACCACTACCTACCACTAACCACTACCGCCGCGGAAGACTCGAAAGCGATGCGTGTAAGGCGTGACGGACGAGACGCAAAGCCACCGACGCCGCCGCGAGAACTGCAACCGACGCGTTATTTCGCTCAGATTTCGAACGCAATGCAAAAAAAAATGAATAATGAAAAAAACGCCATCACTCGGCGGTCGCCCGTGTCTCCTCTGCCTTCTTTCTCCTCCACTTCATCAGCGGTTTTTGTCGCATTATGGTCGTTATCGTCGTATGTAGGTAATATTGTTTTCGTCAATTCAATTCCGTCGTGTGCAACTCGCGCGATCGATCCCCGTTGCATACTTGCATATTGTCGTGCACACGGAGTTTTATATTATGTTATGTATTATTATTATTATTATTATTATTATTATTATACAACAATACAAGAGAGAAGAGCTGCAGAGACGGCACGTTAGACCTGCGGTTTTTTTCATCTCTCGCTGCAAAGGAATTCAGAGGGGCCCGTGTGTTTCCTTGGAAATGGGATTTTTTTTCTTTCTGCCGCCGACGTCGCGCTTCACCCCCCCCCCTGGGGCCGTCTTTCGCACAACAACAACAACAATAATATAATAATATAATGTTTTCCATCGCTCCCGCTGCCGCAGTATCCAGCTGGCTCGCACCATTGTGATGCAGCGCACCCCGGGTCTCCCGTGATTGTAAATCGGGTCCCGGCATAGATTTACACCGAAGACGCACACGTATACGCACATGCACACGCACACTCGGCGAACGAACAAACACGGAATGTTTGTGGGTGGTGCAGCGCCGCATGTATATCGGCGGGTCCCCTTGTGCGACGGCGACCCACGCCTTTTTGTTTACATGTTTTAGATTATGTATAGTGTATTTGCCCTCTTCATCCGTCACTCACTCTCACTCATTCTCTCTCTATCTCTCTCTCTCACTCTCTCCCCCCCCCCCCCCCCTGCCACCCGAGACACCCCCCCCCCTTTCCCCAACTCTGCCGCCTCGGCCACCACTCCGGAAGTCTGCTGCCGCCGTCCGGCTTTCGTGTTTGTGTTTAATTTCTCCGCGCTATATTGTTATACTCGTATTCTGTACGTGGCCCATTGTCATGTGCGGTGTATGCGCTCACGAAAAACGTGGCGAAATGGCTGTGCCGAAGGGGGATATCTGCACTGCACGCGGACGTTGTCCACCGCGATGACAAGACTTCCGATGCCGGCCAGATATAGACTTATTCCGTCTCACTCTCGCGCGTGCATCATTAATCGGAGTGGCGCGTTCGAACTTGGACAATCCAAACCGAAACCCACGCAACTGTGAAACAGACCCTAGACGTGTGCGTTGTATGCGTGTGCGTGTTCAGTATTTTTGTATTGTGTAATATACGCACGGCCGGTCATCGTCGGTCGGCCGGACTTCGTGGAACTCGGACGGGTCTCGCGCGCACTGTTTGGTTTTTATCTGCCGACATTCCGAGAACCGGCCCAATAAACAACGTTACAACGGTCATCATCATCGTCTCTCCGCGCCGCCGTACAGTCATTTCGTGTATGTGTTTGTGTGCGTGTGTGTGTGTGTGTGTGTGTGCGCGCGCGCTTGTTTGTAACCGATACGGCGTGCCGACAGTCGCGTCGACGGCGTGCACGGCACCCACCGCTCAAATTGTTCGGGAGGAGGGTGGCGCGGGGATCGAGTTCCCGAAATCGTTTCGGGCCCTTTTCGTTGTCCGCCGCATTCTTGCTTCTCGGGGCGCGCATTCCGTGCGTCCTTTTCCCCTTCCTTTTTACCTCTGCAATACGGACGGCCACGCATTGACCGCGCTCGTAGAATGTAGTTATTATTATTTAGAACGATGATAATAACAATATTTTAATGTTTGTGTTTGGCGTTATCGACGATGTAAAATCATATTATTACTTAATACTTAATTAGGTGCATTAGGATGTATTGTATATATGATATAATATTATTATTTGTTACGGGTTCAAGGACGTCGGTGTCGTGAGGTCCGTGCTTCGTTTTGGTGCCAATTCTCCGCGGCGGCTGTTAACACGTGTTTATAGTCGTTGGCCAGCGCTAAAATTAATCGCTACCGTGTTTACACCGCGGTCGACCAATATATATATATATTCGCATATCATTTAATAATAATAATAATAATAATAATGACGTTCGGACCACGAAAAAAATCAGCACTGTCCACCATCCACCCTTCACGGATATAATATGTGTTTGAATCCTTTTTTGGATATCCTATGGTGTATACGGGTATAGATAGGTAGGTTACGCGTCTGGAAAGCATAATAAGAAATGATAAGTATTCTCTAGCAGACCGAAGACAACGACGAGTGTATCTATAAAGTGTATAAATAATAGTATAATATTATTATTGTGTACATCATAGACGCGTCGGTCTTTTTTTCAGTTATTCGGTCGCGGCCACAGTATACGCGGACGCGCGACCGCGTTTTACAATCTCCGGGGATTGACGACGACGATAAGTCCGAGCAGTTTTTATCCTCCAGAAAAAAAAAAAATAGTATACAATATAATATAAAATAATGACGTGTCATGTGTTATGCGTGCGTTGGAATATATACGAGAGGGGAAAAATATATATGGTATATATAAGGAAAGGAAAAAAAAGAATATTACCGACCAGCCGGCCGACGACTAATGTTATGTCGGCGGCTCCGCCTTGTCGGTACTCTTTGTAGCCAAGAGTCAAGGCCAAGATTATATATCTCAACCAAGGATCTCTTCTGAAACGTTGTTGCCGCATGTTGTTTCGTCTCTCACTCCTTCTCTCACAATCGCACCACCCTCTCGCTCCGACACACACACACACACACACACGCACATACTAACACTTACATTCGGTCCGTTGCCCGTAGATGATTGTAACGCCGTCGTTCGCGCGCGCGCGGGACAGAACAATACTATGAAAACATGTTATTAGCATATTATAGAAATCCGGTTCCAAAAAAAAAAAAAAAAATCGTAATAGTAATAATCGGGATCGAATATTTTTATAGACATATTTTTTTCGTCTATTCTCCCTCCACCCCCCGCTATGAGTAGGAGAATAGATTTCTCTCGAAGGTCGCGCACAAAACTCCGTCCCCTCTTCTCAATCCCTTATTATATTGTACCTTATATTAGGTACGTTTGTCGTTCGCGTGTCAATTGTGCGAAGCGTTGCTGCACCAGTAGCTTATTATAATATAATTGTACATGTACCGTATTTCAACCAGTCGTCGTCGTCGTGACCTAGCAGAACCGGCACAAAAAATGATCGAGAAAAAATTACACGCGCGCGCTCACACACACACACACGCCTACACACACACGCGAGCGCGCAACACCGTATATAATATTATTCTAGTTTGTGCGTCTATTGTTCTGCTATGTTTTTTATTCGGTAGAAACGGCGTTTGTGTGTATGTGTGTGTGTGTGTGTGTGTGTGTGTGTGTGTGTGTGTGTGTTTGTGTGTTTGTGTGATGCGAGTTGAATCGGCCGCGGCTGCTCCGGCTGCGGGAGAGAAGATGGATGGATGGATGTGCTCGGCGGTACGTATCAAACGTTCGCCGCTCTCGCCTCCTCCGGTCTACGTTGCCGACAAGCAAACCGGTTTCGTTTCCTCGACCGCGTGCGTTTGTGTGCGTATGTGTTTTTGTTGCCGTGTGGTTGTTCTTTCGTGCGTGTGTGCGCGCCTCTACAATATTATCGTCGTCGTCGTCGTCGTCGCCACTGCACTCTCTCGCTCGCTCTCTCCATCTGTCTATTTTTTCCGCCCCAGCAAACCCCTGCACCGATCCCACCTGCACCCCTTTCTAGCACTCTTTTCGTTTTGAACGTGTGCATTCTTACTCAGTAATACACTCTCCCATATGTGTACATTGTACTAAGATAATATTAATAATAATAATAATAATAATAATACGAGCACACGATTTCGCGACGGAACAGTGTCAAGACTCGAAAAGACGAAATTAATATATTATTGTTACATAATAATATAAGCGTTTCTCTCTATTTTCACCCATGTGTAACGAGATTAATTTAGGGAACTATTAAATATTATATCTCAGTCGGGTTTGGGGTATATTAATATTATGATAATTATATATGTGTATCGTATATCGATATCCTACTTTGTTTTCATCGTACAGGTACCTATATATTTCTCCGTCCCGCGAGTAAAATATAATAATGGCACGTAATGTGTACACCGCACTCATTACAGTCGTATTGTCAGCGTCCGACTAGCTCTCTCCACCCGCGCTCCACTCGAATAATACTCCATGAGTGTTTTACAGGAATACATAGTACGTTCGCCGTAAAACACGAATCGAATAGAGCAGAACTGGTTCTTACCCTTAACCGCGTAGCGTTTCCTCCGGGCGGGAAAGAATGGAAACGGCGGAAAAAAAATTAAAAAACAAAACAAAAGCGTATACACGCCGCTGCCGCTTTTTTTGATAATGTGTTTCACCGCATCCTGCATGCTGGTTGTAGCGGCGGACATGTAATACCAGATTCCAGTTATTAAATATTTTTAATTAAAAAACCGCCACTCTATTTATGTATTATACATAATGTAGTATATTGTGCACGTAAATTTGTAAATTATGTTAATCTCTTAAAGTGGATTTTAATTGACATTTTTTTCCCCACTTCCCGGTTTCGCAGGTATCCTGGACACGAAAACTGGTAGCATGGAAACGTTAATTGATTCGGCCAGTTCGAAGACCATCAATTACGCTTATACCTCCTCGGTAATTGCTGACGATGAATTCATTAACGCCGCCGCACCCCCACACCAGCGTCCGATGTTGCCGCCGCCACCACCTACTTCACAAGTTTCGCCGTCGCCGCCACAGCTACCTAACGACGTGAGTATTCCGTCCATATGTATTAAATATTGTAATGCTTTGAATATTTAAAGTTTTTAAATCTAAACTTATTTCTTCTTTAAACAGGTATACGACTGCTGCGTGTCTCTCGACGGAATACCCATCAAACACGAGTTTCAATACACCTTCTCCGACACCGACGGTCATGGAAAAATCACCAAACACGTAAGTCTAACTATATAATATATTATGTTTTATGTACACAACGTTATCTACAGGGAGCGGTGGCCTGTGGGTCTTCCGGGTTTAAACCAACCCCAACATTATTTTTCTGGTTAATCCGCTACAGGTTACATTTACACACGTTTTTTTTGTATTTTGGTCATGAAACCCTCTCTTAAAATCACGCCGGATATGTTCGTAAATATTGTTTATATACTTACAACATATAAAATATATACTCGAACGAACGAAACGTACGATATAAATTATGTAGCACGCGGTAGGTACTTTACGTTTTTACATGTACCCACAAAATAATAAACACATTATAGTATATAGTCCACCGCCCTGACTTAAAAGATTTTAAATGGAACGCATTTAAAAATAACAAATCGTTCCTTCTGATGTTTGGCAACGCAATCAAAGTAGTCCACTCAAACCGTCTGTGAAACTTCTCATATAGGCGCGACAACAACGGGATCTCTTTGTTTTTGCTCGTTCGCCTTTGATGTTCCAATTAAGACACATTTCACTGTTTCACAGACACATTGTCAGATAATAGTAATATATATTAAATATAATATGTAATTCCTCGAAATCCCATTGGGGACGTCTGAACTTCCGTTCTTGGCAAACCGCCAAATCCATTATTATTATTATTTTTGGTTTTCTTTAATTTTTTTTTAATTTCGTGCTTGTCTCTATGTTACCATCATGTATAATATATTTAATAACGATTTTTATATGTGCTGCCGCAGGATGTCGAAGGACTGGCTACGAAAATACTTGAGTCCATGTACGGTACAACGTTGAAATTCTCGTCGCGGGGCCAGCGAACAGTCAAAGTGACGCTCAACATCAGACAATCGGTGGCGGTGGTCGTGGACGGCACGACGTCGGGGACGCCGTACCGTGGCCACCAGAGCAGTCGTGAGCGCAAGACCAAGTCGGACAGACATCGTAGCAGGGCTGATGCTACCGCATACGGGGTTATCGACGATGGGACACTATTAGAGCAACCAGACTATCCGTCTGTTTACGATGGTGGCAAGGGGTCCTGGCTGCCACACCACAGAAGTGCCAAGCTGGGAGCACAGCGGTACAGACGCGAACAACTGATCGAAATGGTGCAGAGGAGTCTGGCAGAAAACTTGAGTTTCCAAAATCAAAGGTATGTGACGTCATACAATCGTTTATTATATGAATCGACCAGTTGCAAGATGTATATACACAAATATTATTATAGATATAGAGTACTAGATTAGATAGTACATACTATAATATAGTCCAAACACATAACAGTATAAATAAAAACGTAGTTTAAATAAGACGACCATCTTGCAACTATTATTCACATACTTACCTCATTCATACGTTAGAAATTAAATCGAATTGCATGGTTAAGTGTCAACGTTTTAAAACGTATTTTTAATTATTGTTTAAACTATAGAAAAATATATATTTCGTGAAAATAGATATATATTTTGCAACTGGTGGACTAGTACCAATATTATAATTCATAATACACATTCAACAGTTAGAACGATTTTAATGTAATAACAAATAAATATTACACCTTTATTGTTATCGTACTTCGAATCGCGGTGTCGAGTTATGATCAGAAATTTAGACCTAGTGCGCGCATATTTAATAATTATACGAGTAATTATTTTATTATTTTATTGTCGATCGGTCTGACTAATATATATCACGACTAGCAGTGGCACTCATTTTTTACTATACGTAATCGCGTGATGTACGTATTATTGTAAATAAATCAAAACTATGCAAACGAGCCAGGAGAGTTACGCGCGCAAACCCCGCGGCGGCGGCGCTAGTAAATAAAATAAAATCATAACGTCGTCGTTGTCGTCGTCCGTTTATTATAATTTATAATATATGTACGCCGCACGTACGATAATAATATATTGTATACAGTTATAATACGAGAGCGAGGCCGACCGGTATATATATGCAGACACGCACACTGTATACATAATAACCGTTGGTCGGGTCGCGAAAAAGGAATTCCGCGTGTATATACCTCTATATAGATCGTCAGGTGATTTTAATAATATTATATACCTATCTTTAATAACGTATTGTAAACGTTTCGCCGGTACACATAATATGTGTGTGTGTGTGTGTGTGTGTGTTGGACTCGGTCCAAATCCGACACTCTCCAAAGCGAGCCGGCACACGTGACGACGAAAGATGACGCTCGTGCTAGTATATACCCGCGGAGTTTCGAGGGCGTAAATAAAATTATTATTTATAGATGGTTTTAAAATTTAAAATTATAAATTTCACCGCTTCTTCCGGAACCGGAAGTCGAAAAATATCTATTGTCGTGAACGTTCTCGCATCGCAGAGCCCGCGGATTTGTGTGCGATGAAACCCTGTATATAGCCAAGTATTATTTCATATGATATCATTATTATGCATAAAGTGCATACAACACAATTACGTGCAGCTGAAAACTATATATCATCATAATTTATAATATTAGATAATATCGCCAACTACGCTATAGTAAAGTTGTAGGAATTTATAGCGACATATATGTATTAAGATCCGCAAATGTATCTCAAATGGGTAGACAACGTTTGCCGAAATACTATTTTTATTAATATAATAGCAATGTTAATTTTTTAAACATTTTTTACCTCGACCGAAATGTCCATTTTGTTACATCAGACACTGTATTATACACATGACATGCATTTAAAAAAAACACCACTAAGTACACAATTTATTGTAATCACGACATCGTTAAACGCTCTATACTATTGATTATTAAACAATCAACTGTAGGAGAAAAATATGCAAATCGATGATTTAAAACTATTATATCAACACGTTATTTATACACCCGAGACGTGTGTTCAACACACAAATATTAAAACATTTTTAAAACCATTTATTTTTTCTATGTTTACAGGAAATCCGAAAAGCCGGAGGAGGTCGTTTATCACAGACCGCGGACGAAGCGTCGCCAGACCGGAGCACTGCCGGCCAAGGTGGCGTGGAGCCCGTACGACTTCGAACCGGTGGCACATGTGCCTTCGTACCAACACCACCACCACCGACAGCACGAACACCTCAAGAACGTCAGAAACAAGCAGCAGCAGTTGTACAGTAACGATGTAACGGCCGAGGATCACGGGATCAAGTATTCGTCGGGTCACTCTCGACCACACCACCGGGCCACCGCGGTAGTCAGCGGTAACAAACTACAACAGTCGAAGGACGCGGCCGCGGCCACTACCACTACCGCAGCAGCCGCCGCCGCCGCTCAAGAGCAGACCAAAAACATCGATCATCAGCGGTACAAACGCGCCAAATTGGCGTCCAAGAAGATTCATCATCACATACACGAACACCATCATTATCATCACTACGACTATTACATCGTCTGATGACGCAGCCGAAGAGTGTGTCTGTGTGTGTGAGAGAGAGAAAGAGAACAACGAAAAAACCGTTTAATTCCTTTTCATCGTGTAAATATTAATTGTCACAGCATTATCATCATAACATTATTTGGTATACACTTATACGTGTGTACATACATTACGTGTTTGTATTTTTTACGAGCATATTTGCTGCACTGGACCAGCCGGGTCGGCGACATCGACATAAAGCTTTTTTCCCAAAAAATATCAATTCCTTTTTTCCCTATCCAATCGACAAATAGCTATAAAAAAACAATACAAAACAAATCCATTAAAACATTTATTTTCGGTTGTACGCCGGCGTTTATATATATATTATATATACACGCACAGTGCCAACTATAATTTATTATTATTATCATTATTATTATTATTATTATTATTATTATATTATTATTATGATTTTTTTTTTAAAATGCATTTGTTTTATGTGCGCCTATATTAGGATTTCGATTATGATATGTGTGAGCAGCAAAGTTTGATATGTGTATCATTCAAATATTTTAACTATTTCAATAATTTTATTTTAGTGATTTCTGTAAGCACGGACTTTTTACCTCTTTTCCCCAACACAAAATAAACAAAAACACGCAATCAAACTTTGAGCCACATACACATAATCATCTGAAGTATTTGTGAATGTGTTTAACAGCCCAATAGTTCCTTTTTTTGTATGTGTACTATTTTTATTGTATTTTTTTTTTCATAAGATTTAAGTTTTAAATGACATCAATTGTAAAAACGTCAAATTAATGTAATGCGAATAAAGACTCGACATTTCTTTTCATATTACATCGTACAATAATACCTGCCGTCGCTGCAACACCTGCCGCAGGGCTGCAGTTTTTTATTATTTTTTTAACTATTAACGATTATAATATCATTAATTGTGCAGGTATGCAATAATATGATAATATTCTCCATGCACTCGCTGTAAATCGATATGGCTAATATACGAATTGTATGCAAAAAAATAACAAAAAAACCTACTGAATTTCAATTTGACTTGTGTAAATTACCACTGTCATGTGTATTATAGTGTTTTCACTATCCATTGTTCAACCATGATATTATTATATTATATTAAAATCCGCCAAACAGTAAATGTTATTGATTATATTATTAATTTACTCACCTGTTGATCCTTTGACGATTATCAATGCAAAATCCTGTAAATGAATCTTTCTATCATTTATAATATTAAGTATATATTAACTCAATTTTCAATAAAATACTGATTTATTATTATTGAATATCTATTGATTAATATGAGACTATATTATAAGAAATAGTCTGTTTTTATAAAATGTTGAGTGGAAATGTAATACTATTTGCACAAAAGTAATAAGAGAATAGTGATATTGTAAATTAAAATTGTTCATTCTTCAGTTGCAACTGTCAAAGTGTAGACAGCATATTATATATTACGAAACATTATAATATTTGGTTTGATTTAATTGTGTGCGTGAATAACTTAGATACCTGACTTAAATTTTAAACTCATCAAATACATGGATATTTTATAAACGTCAGAGCATTGGGCCAGTCTGAAAAAAACCTATAATATCGAAATTAACTAAGTACACTATATTGTAGCTTTTGTGCATCTCGATACTCGTATTATAATACAATAATTGTATCATAGTTATAAGTCCAATTTTTCACGGACCATTACTTAATTTCGCCTATAGAAATCAATGTTATCTATATTATAATTTTAAATTGTAACTTTAGTTTATTGCAGTATAATGTTTCTGTAACATCGACCTTATTTTTTACTTATAAAGCTTGATAAAAAATAAGCTTAAACGTTTGTCAGTAATGAAAATCTGTATACATCATAATAGGTAAATACAAATACAAAATCAATGTGTATGGAGGAACGTATATACCACGCAAACTCTTAAATATTGTATTATATAATAGGTATATACTTTATATTATAGATACATAAACATAAATTCATAAAATATGTGTACATATATAAATATATTATATTACAGAAGAAGTATATTATATTATGTTTCGTTAAAAGCTATAATTTACATACAAAATATTAATTGCGTTACAAAATGATAGTCGATTCGTAAACATTGCACGTGTCCCATTAATTACACAAACATATCTACTACAAAACATACTTACACTTATATATTACATACATTATACTATATTAAAACTATAGTATAGTTTAAACTAGGTATATACGACATACTTAGTATATTATATTTACACGGATGTTAAATAAACTTACAGTACTTTTTTATTACATTTAATTGTTTTAATAAAATGGGTCTATTATACCCCAAGTATAAGGCGTTTTTATGTACACTCGACCTAACCGGTCTAGAGGGGAAGGGGGGGATACGGTACGGCGATAGCTATTTAAATATTGGCCGTGATGTATTTTATTGCTAGCTGTTATAACACAATCGTATTATGGGTATCACAGAATTGCGGTGACTCGTCGTACTCAAACTCGTATAAAAAATACATTTTTAAATATTCACAATTTATACAGTATCATGATTGTGTAGCATAGACATTTTGAACACAATTATTATCGTTCGAAATGCCGCTGTCACGTAACTGACCTAACTATACGACTGAATAATACTTTAAAACCGAATGAGCAGTGGGGGTCGGGTCTAGGGTATTTGAGGTTTGGCTATCTTCTTGCGGGCCTTGTCCTTGGATGACCTGAACCCGTCAGTTATCTCATTTAACGTCTTGCCAGTGGTCTCGGGCAGGACGAACGCGCCGAACAGGGAAGTGATCAAGCACGTGCACGCTGACGCTGTCCACACGACACGGATGCCGAACGTGTCCACCAGCATCGGGTACACCTTGATGGCGGCGAACATGAGCTCGTAACCGCACGAGTACATGACGCCGTTCATGGTGCCCTTTACAGCCATCGGGAACATCTCGCCGCACGCGCTCCACGGTAACGGCAGCACGGCGAACATTGCGAAGAACACGTAAAACAGGAACGGCACGATCAGCAAGTCAGAGGCCGGCGGGTCGGGCTCGCCGTTGAACGCGTACAGGTAACCGACCACGGTGGACATGGACACGCACATGCCCAGCCCCGAGACGGTAGTCAGCATGCGCTTGGTCGCCGACTGGAACATGAGGCTGACGATGGTGCCGGCCAGACGGGCGGCGCACAGGTACACGGCGGCGGTCATTCCGTCAATGGACACACGGCAGTCGCGCATCACGTCCACAGAGTAGAACAGCAACACGTAGAACCCGGACGCTTGTTGGCAGCATAAGAATGCGAAGGAGGCGAGCGCGGGCTTCCAGACGGTGGGCGAGGAGTACGTGCCCCAGCAGCTCACGTTCTTTTCCATGTTCGCGCCAACCGTCGAGTCGGCCCGGCTCAACGTGGCCATGGCCGCAGCTGCGCAAGGCGGTGGAGGCAGCGTGGGCAGGTCGTCGATGCGGTCCAGCTCGAACCCGAACCACTTCTCGGCCTGTCGGGCCTCCTCTTCTCGCTTCCGGGACCGCAGCCACATCGGCGTGGACGGCACGAAGAACGGCGCGACGAAACCGACCACGCACATGACGGCGAACACGGCTGCCACTGTCCGCCAGTGGAACAGCGCGCCCAACACCGCAGACGTCATCAGGCCCAGGCCCACGAACAGTGTGTAGATCAACAGGAAGAACGGACGGCTGTCCGTCGGGCTCGTCTCTGCTATGTACACGTAGATCACGCCGCCTGTGCCTAAAACACGACACATTACATTATTGTTATTGCGCAGTTCTTGTTGCTACCGACATTTTAATTTCGTTAGGTTCAAAGAAAAATATTGCCAATCTCCTGAATTTTAATTTCTAAATTTTTTTTTTTTTATTGATCTAAGAACCCAACAACTATCAATGGCCATTAGCTGTTTGTAGGGGAACGGATGGTTTGAAACACGTTTTGTATGTGTGGTTGCAAGGATTTTGTTGCTAAAAATCCAGGGTAACGCCGGTCGATTATGTACACTCAAAGCCCATTATACGCAACTGAGTGTGGTCACCACGCCACACCAAGTCACAGCTCTTATTATTTACAATTATACAGTAGTATATTATTTTAAATTAATATTTAAAAGTTTAAACGTATTTTATAGTTTGTTAGTGTGGCCGTGCGACTCCACGGTGGATGTGCGAACAGGCACTCCCAAATCGTATTTAAATATTAAATGAAAACAAAAATCAAAAAATAATTTATAAAAACACCATAGCTACGTTGGAAAAAAATACAACTAATTGCGAAATCCACCCATCGGCCATCACCCGATCAATAGATATATACACAACTGACGTACGTACAGGGTACTTATAGGTGTATAGATTTCTCTCAAAATGTTATCAGTACTCAGCTAGACTGAGCAAACGGTTTACGCAATATGTATAACAACAAGTGTCGTCCGATCCCCTTACAATAAAATATAATGACAAATTATACTTTATACCGTTATATCTTATTATATATTATTATTACCTACTCTATACAATATATTATACAGTGCTGAAAATCTCTCACGTATCGTCTGCGCACAACAATACTTTGTGAAGTCGTGTATTACAAGTCGTCCGACAGTGATAATAATAAAATAATCCGACCCGTCGGATTACGGATGTATCCACGCCTAATGCCTATAAATTATATATCACACAAATAATGTATAGGTTGTCATACACGTCGTCCCAATATATACGTGTCCCACTCGGAATTTGTATCCCCCCGACATGCAGTGTTTTGACTATATATTTTATAGATATGATGTGCCCATGTATATATGTCACCGGACAATATAAATATCGTGCTGTCCCGATGGTCGGGCGAGAAGCCAATCGGATATAATATAATATATTATTTTATTTATCGCCTAAAAATATATCATAATAATAAAACGCGCCTACAGACTCGAGAGCAGCGCACTACCAATACGAATCAACGATATATATTCGGTATATGTATCACGGTAGGAATCGTACGGTAGATACCATAATCTACCGTGCCACAGTGGTGTACATACTTTATGTGTATAATAATTTCGTGTCTGTAGCAAAAAGGAAAAACGTGCTCGTTCGACTCGAAAGAACAACTGCGGCTAGCACACGTCTGTATATAAACGCTCACCCTATATAATATATGTATGCGGTTTACCCACAAACATAATATAAATCCCGAACATCCGGAGTCCGGTACTATTCAATATCGTACCTATTATTGTACACGCACAGAGACGCCGCCGCCACATAATCTCCGTCGAACACAATAAAATATATCATTATGTACTGGTGAACTGTGACATCGAAATGTGCGTAGGAAACACGGTCTCTATATAATTTATATTATAGTGCTACAATAGGTGACGGAGAAATAGGGATCCTAAATGTTTTCCAGCTCCGTGTACCCTAGCTCGTGGAGGAGGACCTGCAGTTGTCGAGAAGGTTCGAACTCACTTACTACCTATATATTATAATATATGCACAACCATACGTGCGTGTGTATAATTTCACAAGCATTTAGTAGTGAACGGCTATAGAACGGGCAGGACATCACGTGCACCGCAACGGTGACCGGAAGAGAGGTTACTATATGGAAGCGATTATTAGGCGTGCGCAGACTAGCTCTGTATGGTTAGGGCAGACACCTATGTAAAGTGAGACTGGTAGTTATTCAAAATAAAAAACTCGAATGAGAAATCGAACAAACTTTCAAGTACTCTCCAGTGCTCCACATGATGTCATGATTATATTATATATAGGTTGTGTTTACACAGAATTCTCGCTAAAAATCGTTTGGGCTATTGTCGTTTTGATCGGTACCTATTATGTCTGCGTTATGATATAATTATTTTTCAGTTCGCACTAAATGAGTATAATTCCAATAAATCAGTGAGCCGATAGATTTACAAACAAAACATTGTGAATGCGTTTATAAATTAATGACTCACAATAACGGTCTCTCTACAGGATCGCCGCCAAGAGTCGTTTCATTAAGATTATTACTCACATTATCGTCAGTGTTAAATTACTTAAATGTAATAAAATAATACACTCACCGGTAGCCAGTCCGGTCAACAGTCTGCCGATGTAAATGTCTTTCAAGCAGACAGCGTTGAAGAGCAGCGACCAGCTGATGAGCAGGGGTACGTACGTAAGCTGCAGTGATAACTTCCGGCCGTATCTGTCGGACAAATAGCCAAACACCAGCGAACCGATGGGGCACAGCAGGAGCGGTAGACTTGCTGCGAAAAACCCAAACCGTTCATAGTTTATGTAATACGTGCGATATTATATTCTTACACTATCCGTCACGTATATATATAGGTATTATATAAATTACGCGGGCTTAAAGCTACAAAATAATATTAGATTCTGGGACAAATGTTTGCTCTAGAAAAAATGCTTCCGACTTCATGGGAATGTTTCTGATGGAAAATTACATCTTGTTCATATTTTGGGGGTCGAAATCAGAAATTTTCTTTAGAATTTTTGTTGGAACACTTGTCTGAGTAGGACACTACTGACAAATGGCTGCGACTATTATATTGTACGCATTTAGTATTTAGTATTTAGCTCATACTATAAGTGTATTCAAATATTTTTGCCATTACAATTATAAAATATAAGAGAGTGTATACAATTGAATTCTCAAGAGTAGTATTGTTGGCTCGGTTAGCAATATTTTGGGCATTTTGGGATGCCGTTTGCGAAAAATTAAATTTTTTTGGCGAGGTAGTTCTCCACTCGTTCATACATACCTATCCAGGACGCTTGGTCGGCGTCGACTTTGAAGAGAGCGTCACACCGTTCAAGCTGTGGAAGTATGACGGCTGAAAATCCGAACACTCCGCCGATGATGAACTGTTGAAACGACATTACGCTGGTGGTGAAGAACTGTAAAACAAAGTATAAATACGAATAAATAATATAACTCAATGGCTTAGTACAAGGAAGGCCAATATCAAAAAGGAGGTACAGTTTAGTGGATTGCTTGGAAATGGAATTTAAAATATGTCCATTTTTAAAACAATGACATCAATCAAATAATCTCAATTTTGTCAAAATGTAACATTGGCCTTTCTAGCAGCAATCAATAGAAATAGAACTATTGCTAAAGAGGTGGGGATTAATATCTTTAAAAAAAATGTGCAATCGAAACAGTACTATAACGGTCGTATCAAAGATTGACAAAATTACATTTACCTAAATGTTGTAAAAAAATGTACTATCGTTGGATATAATGATGATCTGTACCTCTATATAATATAGTAAACTATTACTTACTTAATAGCATATAGTTCCCATATTATTCATCTTTCAAAACCTCCACTAGCACATTCTACGATTGTTTTTCTGTTTTTGCCATTCTAAATATTGAATTTCATGCACTTACAAATAAAAACGAATAATACGTTCCCATATCTTAGGTACTATACACATCATTACATTAATACTTTGATTTCTGGTATAATGAAATATATTTCTGCATCACTATTTTTTTCATTATTTAATTTTTTTCTACTTGTTATGTTTTGATCAATTATTGAAAAATATTGAAAAATTCTATTGGAATCTAATAAATTTAAATCCTAGAGATGAGTTAAATTTAGGTGAACTAGAATTTAAATCGTATCCGAAATTTTGAATTTAGTCAAACTTTTAACAATTTAATCGCACTGGGTTAAAAATATATTAGTAGCGAAATAAACTGTGACCTATTAGGGTTTAAGAGTGTTAAATTATTAATTATATTTTTGAAATGGTTATTAGTTAGTTGACTACTTGTTTTGAGTGAAAAAATGTAAAAACTTAAGTCTAAAAAGTAAAATAAATATTAACAAATAACCAGATATATGTTTAATGTGAATATGTGATATTGAGATTTTCAAAACTAAACAGTGACATTGCACTTGAAAAAAAGTTAATCTGCCATAATACACGAACGTCGAACATTTCGAACTTGATTATATTCGATATCTTTAAAGTACGAAGATTCAAGAACACATCTCCAATAATAATATTATGTTCTTTAAGTTATAACAATTTCAAAAAATTAATGGACCACAAAAATACGGTCGTTGGGGGGGGGGGGGATTTCTAGAAATGAGTTTGTTATTTTTCTGGAAAACTGCACTTAACATGTAGTACTATAACCCATAATTCGATGTGCTTACCAATTTCAAATGCACAACTGATATTTTGTTCAACATTTTGCAGGACAACGGCGGTGGAACGGATGGTGAATATTATACAATAATATTATAATGCTTCTTCAGTGGTGGACGAAGACCTTAGGTAGATACTTTATGGTGTGTACAGATGCAGATACATCTGTAAGCAAAAATATACGACAGTGCACAGAGTTTACTTTAAAGCTTTGAATGCGAAAGGAACACGCGGCGCATCCAATTTTTATAACGACATCGAACAGGTGGTGTCAAATTATGACTGCGATAACACTTTAATCTCTAGCTCGTCATTAAAATTTTCACAGTCGGTAGGTACCTACCTACTGTTTTACTAATAATGAAGATAATAATTATAATTTAAACGTCATAATAGATTGTACATAATATACACGACAGTTGTTGATAGATTATCCTGCGAACGTACTATAATATGTTATATTATTATTAAAATAATATCAAGAGTAGAACCTCAGACGTCGTTATCGCCGAGTGACATATATTTTACTAGTGATTGTTGTGTATTACCCACAATATGGCTATACAAGTGTTGTTGCGTACCTGTATAGTTTTCGTCAAAAAACTTATCTATAGGTACCATTTTTTTAAGACACTAATATTATATAATGTGTATTCAATTTTATATTATAACAATATGTCATTTCAAATTTCAATATAATATTTTAATGTTATTGCAGTGCTTATAGTTATAGTATTTTCACAACGAACACAAGTAAAAATAAAAATATCAATGTTCAAAAAACAGATATAGACTTATCAAGGGGCGTCCGCGGAAGGACCAAGTAGGGGCAGTTGCACCTCCCTTGGCTTTTTTTGTCATAATCATTATATATAATATAAAATATTACAAATTTGTTTTCTTCAAATTTTATATTTTAAAAATTATCATTTTATGATAAAGGTGTTGCTAGCTGCTAGCGCTAGGCTGCAGCTGTCAACAGATATAATAATTAATATTAAATTACTGAAACCAACTGTTATTAACCGATTAATAAAAATAAACTAACTTTTTTTATTATTATTTTTGGTTGTTTTCTAGTTATTTTTTTAACTGGTGATAAGTTTGGTAGTTTATTTTGAAAATTGATTGGCAACACTAGCGATTGATTATTTTACTTAATATTTTTACACATAAGTTCTCAAAATATTAAAATAGTTTGGTGGTTTTCACTTTGACATCTAGGTATCATATTTATTTTATAGAAACTTGAAACATTTAATTTTATAAATAAACTAAAATTATAAAATCAATGGTGACATTGTATTTATATAAAATACATTTTTAATTTAAAGTTGCATTTTAGTTACCTAATTAAAATGTATTGAGTAAAATTAAGTTTTAACTATCTGCATAATATTATTATAATTCATAAATAATTTTCACGTTCCCCATATTTATGAAAGAAGACATGTCACAAACAATACTTTGAAAATATGAAAATATTTTGCCCCTCTCTTGACACATTTCTGCAAACGCCCTTTAAACGTTTGGTTATAAATTATAATGATGTATCATCCATAATATTGTATTACTATGGGCTATTATAGACATAATATCACTTGTTTATTTATTATATTGCTTATATTCGTCATAATACGCAGGCGGTTTAAAGAACAGTAGGTATATATTATGTAACCAGGAATAACACCCTCTTTGACCGATTCACATGACGTATAATATTATTGTATAGACTTCAGTTTGAGCAATGACTAATACAGCTAATATTATAATATTAGTATACAATTAGTATTTATTACCTATTGTTAATGCCAAATTTATAAACAAATAAACAATGATCTAGTTTACGCATGAACCAAATACTGTAATGCAGATAATATACTATGATTTAATGTTTAGGTATAATAAATAGTGTTATCGGCGATTTTGCAAATAAATTAATACGACCCGGTGTGATCCATAGACTGAGAAATATCTTGCTCGTCGACCACATATTATGTCCGTGAAATATAATATCATTCTTCAATAAACTCATCTGTGGTACAATAGGTAATTGAATATTGATTCTCGTTCTTTTCTTCTTCAATTTATGAATTTCAGAGTTCCTGAGTTCTGAACACTCCCAACTCATGGCGTTCCTCTTTTACCCAATACTCCTCTTTATGTCACTAACTAGGTATCTGAACAATTAATCAACAGCTCGGCGCATGCGGGACAACTTCTTTTTTGGTGATTAGCTTGATTAAAAATTTGTAAGTCTTTGAAAATAGAATTCTTATTATTGTGTGTACATAATATATAATTATTTATACTATAATATATCATTATAGCAATATAGGCTATAGATATACTAGTGGTACTACTGCAACTAATAATATTGGGGCATACTGTTCCCGTTTTAATAATAAAAAATTAATAAATATGAAAACCGTGACCAGCAAATGCAGAAAAAAAGATGGAAAATATTTTATTGTCTATTATAGTGTTGGATGGGTACTGTGGCTTATAGTTACAATCTGTAGGTTAAAAAATATGTTAATAATAAAATAAAATAAATGTAAATAATAATTATTCATGTTGGATCCTTATTTATAATACAAGATAGCTATAGATTTATTCAAAAATGGTTCTTGTTTGTGAACGTTTTATGTGTACATTTATTACTACCATAAAGGTCGAAAATTATACCATGCAGTTTTGGACCGTCTTTGTACGCATTTGTTTTCGATTACTTTTCTGAATCAGTCCCCCGGGTGGGAAGAAGAGCATACGAGATCTTATTATGGTTCAGTGTGTGATTTTTTTTTTAACCGTTTCATTTATCTCTAAGCTATAAACAGTATTTGGTGAAGTAATTCACTTTTCACACTAAATGTGCAGTGGTGGTACTGGTACAGTGGTACATATGAATACAATCTCTATAGTCTATACTCTAGAATCAAAATAGATTGATTTTAGTGACAAATAATAACATTGGCGAATCTATGATCATTTTTTTTTTCGCCCAACATTGAACATCTAATATTTATAGCTATACTGCTAGCAACATATAATTATGTGTATAAATGTTGTACAAAATACAAAAGTTAACCGATCGATAAACGGCCGCGGCTTCATAATAATATGTAATAACTATTTAAATTATGAATTCATATAACACCAATATTAAATCAATAAACAGGTTTATATATTATATCGTACTGCAGGTATACCTACACATATGTGTATTATACTTAAGTATCGTTAGCACCTTATTATTTTTTGTATCGTTCATTGTTATGCACAACTGTATAGTTCATCAATTTAGTATTACTAAAAATAATACTTTTGTTTTCCTTAAAAAATAAATTCACACAATATCTATATTTAGCTTAGATCTGCAGATAAGTACACAGGTGTTATACCAATTGAATTGATATAATATTATGCATATTTTGTTCCGTAGGGAATTTCAGTTTTAAGTTTAACTACCGAAATAGTTGTTCGGTATTCGGTTACTATAATTGTAAATTGTATTGTTAACATTAATGTTATACAAGCAAACACAAATCGAACAAAATTATTGAAAACAAATTAACACGTTGAAATTTGAAAGGCACACATTAGTTTGTCCATTGTTTATTGTACATTAATTGTTTCGGTAAAATCTGGAAGCTTATATGTTTTTTTGAACACTTAATAATTTGAAATAGTAAATTTTAATTTATAACACACCGAGCTGTACCTACATTAATAGGACCATATAATATAATTCTATCGAACAGCTAATGGCCTCAGTTGCCGAAGCTTAAAAAAAAAAAAAAAAAAATTCTATCATATACGCTCGGCTATACCTACTTATATTATTATTCTAAGTATGTTTGCTTGTCTTATAAGACGATTTACGCATAGCATAGCCGAAAAATCAACGACGTAATTGAAATACGTATATTCGTATTAAATAGTACTTGACAATTACACATGCTTATAAGTTATAAACAAGTAGGCATATTATAATATATTTACAGATAAAACGATAAATCTGTTAATTACCTTTACGCTTATGTGTATGTTATATACGTATTTTAAACGAGTTCCCCGTAATAAAATATATAGGTAAACACTATATTAAATTATACTTAATTTCATAGTTAATGATATTGTGTGTTTACATTCAATATTATTAAATTTCCCTCAAACACTTGATCGATTTTGATTTTAAGTTCAAGTAATTAATTCCTTTTAGATTCCGAGAGGACCGATGAAATTCATAAAATACCTGAAATGTGCAACATTTATAAGGTTTTCGATTTTAATTGCCAAGTTTTGATACGATAATACTACCTTTATAGGTTCATACTGTAGGTTAGGTTTAGTTTCTTCCAGAAACTTAAAAATCTCAAAATAGAAGAACACAATTTTTCGTATAGACATATCAAATTCAAGTTACTGGATCCCTTTATAATATAAAAAAGAGTATTGTAATTCAAAAAATATTATTCGTCGGGACTTGAAACTTTTCTTTATAATTAACTATTTACTACTCACTATGAAATTTAAAAAATGTTCAGATTAATATTAAGCAATTTACATCGTTTATACGTTAGGTAAGTCGGTGGTATATTTACTTAACAGTCAGCAAGTTACATTATAATTATTGCTATAATATTTACTTATTGTTTTTTTTTTTTTTTATGAAAATTAGTTAAACCTAACATAACGAATTTCTAATAGTACTACAAATATATCATGATAACATTTTCTCAGAAATATAAAGCACAGCAAACTGCTCAGAACAATTTATTGTTCGTAAGAATATATTTATTATTTATTTTAAAATCAACTCATCCGTAACAGCAGTGACCTAGTCAATAGGGAAGTACATTCCTTACCTAATACCCACTATACAGGAGATCAATATCCTCGGATAAATTATGTAGTTGCTTATTTTTCTGAACTTAAATCATTATTTCATTATTTTTATCCGCAATTCTCGACATCGAGTATTAATCTTTTTTATTAATCATATTCTGTTGTTTTATTATTATTGCATGTTATATCGAAAATATTGATTTAAATTTTAAAATCCTCGACACTACCGTATAACTATATTTGAAGCATTTACCTACTCGATATTTTACGCTTATTATTTACAAAATATAATCGTGTTATTTCATGTTTAAATGCTTTTGTAAGAAATATAGACAAATATTTAAAAATATTCGGAAAACAATGCTGTTACAATAATATTATAGTTATGCAAGACGGAAAAATCGACTACAAGTTGTATTGATTAATTAATCATATGTGTAAATAAATCGTTTGATGGAGTGCTCTAACACTCGTTTACCTACGTCAAAAGAGAGATTTTGTCAACTTATGTTATCAGACACTTCATAGTAATAATAATAATACAAATAATGTATAATATACTGGTACCTACCTATAATCCTATCTGACTAACCATTTTGAAGTACGACAAGAAAATATGAGTATGTTTTCTTAAGAGAAATATAATACCCGCGTATTACATATTAACATGACTTTATACAAATATAAGACTAGGTAGTCTTGTATATGGCTATGTAATGTCAATTCGACACGATTTCCTCGAATCAATTAAACCTACTTGTTGTTATAATTATTAATTTGTAATAATTATAATATCAATACATTATATACAAGGTTATTCACCAAGCACGCTCACCCCTTTTTTTTTATTATTTTTTTTTTTTAAATTTTTTTTTTTTTTAAATTTTTAAATATACTTTAAGACCACATTTTTAAATTCTTGAGATTTTTTGTACTACCTAAGGAGTGACCTGTGATGAAGATACAAACTTCTGTTTTTTCAAACGAGTACACCACTATTAATTTACAAATTATACAGTACATAATTTTTCTGAAATTTTCAACATATCAAAATCAAAACTGATACATGTTGTTTTCGAGTTGTTTATTTTTTTTTTTTATTCAACTTAAGCCCGGCTACTAAGGCCATTAGCTGTTGTAGAATTTATGAACTGTGGTAGGTTGTTTTTTAAGATTTTTACGGTTGTTACGGTAGGTGGCATGAGTTGCCTTGTGTTCAAAGAACAAAGATCCATAGTAATAAGTTTAAAGGGGGCTATGGTGTTTTGAAAATTGTAGTCGTTAATATTAATCTACCGATAGTAATAATTTTTAAAAATGGCACAAGTAATATAGTAAATCATAGGACCTAGATCTAATTTTAAGTCTATTTTATATTTATATAGTTTATATAATCCAGTTTTAAGGACTTTTATCTTCATTACAAACATTTTAATAACATTTGATCCACTAATTAATTTATTGTAAAAAGGGAGTTTTCTCATTTAAAAAGTACAAATTTGTATCACCCCAGGTCACTTATAGTACAAATAAATTCAAGAATTTGAAAATATTGTCTTTGAGTATAGGTATTTAAAAATTTTAAAAATCAAAGTTTGAATAAATTCATTATCAAAGGAAAAAAATAGAGGTGAGCATGCTTGGTGAATCACCCTGTACCTATATTTCTTGTAGTTGTATACGCAATTAGTGCACTATATTCTTCATTATTTTATATTTACATTGTATAATATATAAATATATATCGGTAAGTGTGAATGATGTATCCTGATAAGTGTTCCAAAGTTCCGACTAGATGGCCATCCTATATTATATAATATAGGTGTTTACAGGTGTACTTCACCAAACCGGAAAAATGTCTTCAGACCAGTACAAATTATTATACAAATTTCTAATTTATGTCTTTCACACGATAAAATCGACGAGATGTACAGTAGAACAGTAGATTTGCAGTCACCAGGGATCAGACAACGATCGGAAAGTGTTTTTAGTGTTAAAAAAAAACTCGCAGCCAATTGTAGTCTCTACGAGAATATATGATTTATTTAAAAATAGCTGCTATCACGCTTGACTATTTTTTTTTTTAACTTATCAGTATTGAAAAATTCATGTCGGTCAATACATATAATATATATTATTATGTGGACAAAACTATATTAATATAGTACATTAGTATAAATTGATCGGTATGAATTTTTAATACTGAAACGTTTTTTGAAAAACAAAATGGCTAAACGTGGTTGGTTATATCGTTGGTTATGACTATTACCTAGTGCTTAAAAAAGTATAAACAATATAACTATATACATAAATAAACTAATAGAATAAATATTGTTCATTTAGTATAAAGGCTACCAAAAATATTGTTTCCTACAGTTTTTATGTATGAGTCTAAAATTATACAAAATATTTTTTAATTTAGACGGGGAAAACTGCAGCAAGAGAAAAAATATTCAAACAAGTAATATAGATAATGTAAATAGATCCTTACACTGTGCGGGTATTATCGATCTGCATACCACTAAAGCTCCTCGTCACGTATAAATGCTTAATAAGTAAGTGTAGGTACCGAGTAATACTCGGAATTTTTAAGCCCAAAAGCTGGATAATCGGATAATCCTTTAAACGGTGGCTCAGCGACGATAGGTGCTGTAACTGATGTTCATTTAAATATTGACAATTCAATGGTTGTTTAAATACTAAGACACTTAAATTATATTATTTATATTTATTTATAATATAAAAAACATTAGAATGGAATGAACTCCGAGTCATATGACATATTCTCTTAAATTAATAACTCGTTATTATAGCGTCAAAATGTAGTTTACCTATACTTTATATATCCGGACAAGTGCATATCACTCTGTATATCACTTTAATTTCGTATACCTACATCATGTTTTTTCCCCGAACCAGCATTATATATAGGTATGTGTACAATATTTATCTAATCGTCTGGTCTCAACATAATTCACAATTATAGTTCAACAATGTATCATAATTACATACTATAATAAATACGGTAGTTAATTAATTATAATTATTATGATTAATTTATCAACGTGATAATTCAGTGGCTGGCGCCGAACTTCTATGAAGTTTTATTTTACGAACTCGGGCCAAATAAAAATTTAAAATACAACGGCTCCAAGCTTCTATAATACGACCACAAGTCTACATTTTTAATTCGTATAGAAAAACAAAAAAAATTTGTGTAAGTTCAATTTTTCAACAAAAAATATTTATAACGCAATCCAATGAAATCGACGCGCAATACATTAGTATTTATTACACTTAATTTAATTATATAAATAACGTAGGAGGTACCAATATGGAGCTATGTGAGATTATGAGTAATATATATATATATATTAGTAATTATAAATACATATTGTTTAAAGTCCAAACTATATAAATAAGTATTAATAATGTATCCCTTATTTTCATTGAGTACCTATAATCATCATTTATATATTATACACTGGGTGAATTGAAAATCATAATATAGCCGTTCGATTCTCGTCCACATTTTTTCTTAGAAAAAATTATCAGGCCGTGACCCTGACCTATAAACATAATAATATAAGGTTCGGCGCCACTAGTACAATGAGTTTAGATAATTTACATGATTATATTATGTTATTATATTATATATATACGGTAAACATATTTTAATCATTGTCTTATCTGACCGGATGTATAATTTATACAATAATTATGAATTAAGGGGCCTCTCTACGGCTACTATTTAAGGGGCTATATTTAGGCAATTTCTAATCTCGCCTTAGCCGCCCGGGATCTATGTGTTGATTATTAGTGTGAGTGAATTGCAATGAGCGCACCACTCTACGCTCACGCACATGTTAACAATCGATAATATAAGAAAATTCACCACCTGTTCGAATTTTACAACAACTTTCTTCACGTATTATCAAAATTGAAGTCTGATTTTGATTTTGAAAAAATATTTGAATTCAGCAAAAAAATGTTTATAGAGTGTAGATCGTACAAAAAATAAAAAATAATTAAAAATTAAAATTATAAAAATAACTTTCCAAATTTTAATTTTAAATAAATTAAATAAATAAATGAAAAGATCAATTTTCAAAATTGTTCAACTTCAGTTTACAATAATATGAGATTTAATTTTTACAGAATGTTACGATCAATCTATCAAAAATTGTCTGACGAGTTCAAATTTTTTTTCAGAATACAAATCAAACAAAGTGAACTAATTTTGATATTGTCAAAACTAATGGTCTTTTGAGCTAAAATTAACGGCAGTAGCGAGGCCCCTTAAGGCCTTAACCGTTTTTAAGGGGTTGGATTTAGGCAAAATCCTGTATCCATCGTGACTCGTGACCGATCATTTATGTGCTTGAATTCCCCGAACGCTATTTTGTGATCAAAATAGTTTCAACAAGAAAGTCCCAAAACGCAGAAGTTTTTCTTCGTCCAGTATCAAAAGCCTGATTTTAATTTTGAAAGCATATTTTAATTTCTTATTCTCTTTTCTAGGTTATGTAGAGAATTTTTTCTCTATTTTCCTGTATTGTTTAATTTGTACTATAGAACGAAAATTTTTTTTTTTTAATTTTCATTAAAAAAAACAATCTATGCAAGTAATGTACAATAATCTTATGTGCTAAAAGAATAACAGGACGTGAGATATTGAATGAGAAGCCACCCACTGACGACCCTTCGCATGATTAATTAATATTATATATTAATTAATTAAATTTTTTTTTGTATGTTAGTGGTTGGAATTGTATATATATATATGTTACCAGAAAAAATGAAAATTCAGGAATTGTCGGTATATCCTAGTCATTGTTGACAATGACTGGAAAGGTTAGGCAATGTTGGATATTTCGTAGTTTTATCAACATTTCCGTATTATATTAGGCAATGTTATGAATCCGCATCGAAACAAAATATATCAACACCGCTTTATCGATTATGGAACATAGCTGTACTATTAGTATATAATATGGTAAACCAGGTTTTATGTTATCGTTTTTATTGTTTATTACTAGGGCAGAGGACTTGTAAGTTGTAGCATTTGCATTGTTTTGCACGATCACAAAAATAGCAGAGTAAGAAACAAATACGTCTCATGCTGAAACAAAGGTAGTTTTGAAATTGTATTTTGCATATAAATACACGTTTCGAGTTTTTTTTGGTTTTAGTGCATATTTCTTCGATTCTATACGTGAAGATGCATATTTTCAATAATTTATTATTTTATCAATATTTTTAAAGTTTTTATTTAATTTAAATATTTAATATACAACCAAAATAATGATGAATTTAAAATTATTTTAAATTTTGATCATATTAATATGGTTGTTGACTGACCCCACACGCATGTTTGTCCTAGAGCACTTCTCGAGGATTACCGATGATTAGATTTATTTTCCGGTTGTTAATTTTATTTATGTATTACAGATATTTTCCACTGCATAAGATATTATCAACATGGGCCACGGGGACGTCGGTCGCAGACATCAAAATTTAAATAAAATATATTCATACAAATAATCTTATTTTTTAATGCATATATTTTAGAGTATATTAGGTGATTTTTTAGAGCTACAAGTCCTCTGCTCTACTTATAACTTATAATAATATTGACAAATGAAAAATGATAGTACTATAAGCTGGTATCACTATGGACACATTCTGCAAGTGACTGCACGCAGTACTGTTTGTACATTGAAATTGACAATAGTGAATAGCAACGTGTAATAAAATTGTGTTTAATTATCTGTTTATTATTATTATAAAGATTAAGATTATGATTTATCCTAAATAGCTAATAAGTATTATAAATTATTCGCATTTCAACTTAACTTTTTATGTTATCACCAATGCCTTCTTTTATTAGGAATTTTCATCAATGACTAGTTATTGACGTTAATTCCTTACTAAATCAGGCATTATCGTTATTGACTAGTCATCGTGAACACTGACTGAATGTCACTTTTTCCGGTAACTTATATATATATATAATATATAGGTTATAATATGTTTTAAATTGGTAATTGAAAAATGTCATGATACCACTTTCTTTTTAGCCTGCGCCTTGGATTTCCTGGGAGTGTTAGAGAAGAGAGATTTTTAATAAGAGAATTTTGGTGGGATAGAAGTCGAGCGTGGAAGCGCAAGTAAAAGAATTGAGCTTCTTCATTGATGGTTTTCATGTAAAAATCATTTTATGTAATGTTAAGTTTGAGACGTACGGTGGTGCATTTTAGAGTCGTCGAAGAGCTAAGTTATGGAACGCTTGAATTTTGTAGGTATTGGATTTTTAGAGGTGTATACCATAAGTTTAAATAGGTTTAAGGAGGGTTTTGTAAATTAATAGTTTGACTTTTAGACTGGTGTTATTATTTTTCCATATTAAAGGACTGATCATACGCATGCGGGCGCTGAGAGTCAGTTTTTTGAACCGTATATGATTTTCCCATGTTAGTCGTTTGCCGAGATTGAGTCCCGTGTCCGAATGTGGGAAATGGCCTTTGGGATGTTGTTCAATGTAACAGTTGGACATATGCCCTTCTTGAGAGTAAATGTAGTGTGGATTGATTTGGTTTACTTTAATGCGCCATTTGTCGTACCAGTTAGACATTAGGTGAAGTTGAAGGTTCGATGAAGTGGTTACCGAATTTTCACTAATTGACATAATGACTTTATCGTCAGCATAATCAGCCATCGTAATTTGAGCCTTTGAGGCATAGTGGACTGATCAGCGACATAGATGTTGAACAGAGTTGGAGATAGGATTCTCCCTTGTGGGACGCCCACATTAATTTTAGTTATTTCTGAGTATGCTATATTGTACTTGGAAATGTCGATCAGTGAATTCGGATTTGGAAGAATGGGTGAGGAAAAAAGTTTTTAATGTTGAACAGTAAGCCACTGCCAAACTCTGTCGAACGCTTAAATATGTATGTTGCGGTACCAAATTGATTTTCTTTTTTTTTTCAAAGTTCACCTTTACTTAAGTGTTACTAAAAAAAAAATCGAAAATCCATGGCAATAACGCCAATAACATTTACATTTGTCACTCTATGATCTGGAAGTATATTTTTTCTTTTCTGCTTATTGGTCTAAATGCACGAAAAAACGACGAAATAAACATCCGCTTTCAACACCCTTAACGACACAGTGATGAATCTACCAAAGTGCCAATAATGGAACAATAAGGGAACCTCGGCGTCCGTGGGTGCGTAGGAGGGGGTTATATAAGGGGAGTTTCTCTCCCCTACTACAACTATATATATGTATACAGTTTTCAGTTTACACCATTGAATATTCCAAGACAATGATCATAAATCATAATAATAGTATCGTAAATAGTACCCAAATGGCCAAATATATATATATATATATAACCTAACCTATATTGGTATATCATCTCAGTTTTTGTGTATTTCACGGCTAAATTGGCATCGATGTACCTCTCTTAGTGAATGAATTCTACTAAATCTGCTTGTGGCGGATTGAAAAAAAACACTTGGTATATTTTCGAACGTGGTTCAAACCATTCTCTAAACTTTCCTGATATCTCAAATAACAATCAATAAAACTTTCTTCGAGGTCGGTCAAGGAGTTTGGTTCCATAAACGGCATAAACTACCAACTACCAAGGGCGTTGCCAAGAGGGATCAGGGAGGGGCAATCAACCCCTGGCATAATAGCTGGCAAATATATTAATATTTAACAACATTTTTAATTAATTTAAACATTTAAAAATACACTTAATCACCCCCCTCACTGATGACATTTCTATCAACTCTCTTGTAAATTACAAACAATAAATTAAATACTATGTTCTTTTATTTTAAAAAAATCTCAAAGCAACGCATGTGGAGACTAGCGGATCGGCTAGTCTTTATAATTTTTTTTTAAATCATTTTTCTGTAACCAACGGCAACCCTACAAAATATTATGTACGTAATCAAAATATAATTCGATTTTCGTGTCATAACGAAATTTATGTGAGAACTTTTGTAGGGGTTGAAAATGAAGCTAATACCTACTCTCAGTCTTACAGATTCTTTGGTATAACGACAGTAACGTTCATTGAAATTGATCCAGTAGTTTCCGAGATTAGCTGTTAGTAAAAGCTAATTTCACAATTACTCAATAGAATAATATAAAAGATTATTTCTATAATTAAAATAATAGAAAAATATTTATTATATCTCAATTGTTTGAAAATGTTCATTTGTTAGTAACAATTTTTAAATATCATTATAAAAAATGGAACGCAGTCCATCAGGAGATCACAGTGCCCACCAAACCCAATCAAACATGAGTCTGGACGATAAGCTAATTAACATCAACCGCTATCATTTTGAACTGTAAAACAAAAAGTACCGATTGATGCTGCCATGCAATTTTGTATCAAAGTGCACGCTGTACTTATAAAATTTGGTTTTCGTAATTTAATTTTCATACAATAATATTAGTCATGACCATTTAAATCAAAAATATCTCATGTTAGTATACACCAAACTAAGTGTCACTAATGGGTAGCTTCTTATTCAAGTAATTCATGTTACGTACAGCGTTTTATCTTAAATTAAATTAAATTATTGTGCATTAATTTGTATAAATTATGTATGGAATTTTCAAAAATAGAAATAAAACTAACATATTTTTGTAATTTAAATTTTTTATTGTTGTACAAAACTATAGTATTCAACTTAAATAATGTTGAACAATTATTCCTAGTAATCACTGATGACAAAACTAGGTTGAACTTGCGATCAAGTCTTAATAGTAATGTTATTGATTAGATATAAAATCAAAATCCATGGTTATGTACCACAAATATCCGAAATTATGGTAGTATGATAAGTGATAATTAAGGACCTCACTGTTATAATGTTTATATTTCAAGATTGATCACTATAAATAAAATAATAAGCACTCACTTTCTTGTATCACACATTTTATATTTATACATATATTATTAGTATTTTATATGCATATTAATTATTGATATATTAGACAAAAAGTTTTTGTTTTTAGATCACAACAGGTTTCAACACATTAATACAAAAAAGAAAACAAACAAATGCCACATACAGTTTAAATGATTAAATTATTTTGTATTTAATTATTTTGGGTTCAAACAGTCTTTAAATAATTAAATATCTTTGTAGTCTAAAAATATTGTTCAAGATTAGCTGAGCTTTAATATAGGAAAGTAAGAATTAGTTGTGAAGTCAAAGTCCAACGATACATCTGGTCCTCTCATATATCCACTAGCTAGTAACTTCATGGTTACAAAATTTGTTTTACACACTTTTATTAAATCAAGTACCTAAAAAGAATACAAATAATTCAGTGTTTGTTAAAGCAAAGCAATAAATTGAAAAACGTTAGTAGTTACTTGTTGAGAATGTGGTTGGGCAATTGTATCTAGTAAACACCTTGCTTGATGAAATAGCTCACAGCTATTCAAGTATAATATTCCAGAATCTCCAGATGCGGAATCACGTATTTGGCATCTAGTCATTTGAAATTCATTATAAGAAAACGGTGGTGGCACAGCTACTGCTGAGAATGCAGCAAATCTGTGTTCATAACGAACTTTTTCATTGTCAAACTTTGCATGTTTTGGTGTACGGATTTTACCTTCTAATTGAAATCCTACCAATGTCTATAAAAAATGAACGCACAATAATTATTATTGAGTAGGTATTTAAATATGCTTGTAAAAATATAGTTAAATAACTATCTTTGTAGTTCCTGCTAACATTTGTTAGTAGTTTTGTTTTTTAAAATATTCAAAAAATATTATGCATCCTATATTTAAATCATGTATAATTTTTTTATTCAGGTACCTTGAAATAAGCACCAGTTAAACTTTGCATTGCATGGCACATAACAATTTCTTGACTATATGGATGTGGTTTTTTCTTTTTAGGCTTAGTCCGCTTTGTTCGATTCTTTTGAGAATCACCTAATGAATCAGTGCCAAGCAAAACATTATCAGCTCTATTTAATGTAGACACTAACCAACCGTACAAAAATTGATATAAATACCTAAAATAATAACATTTTATCAATAAAAAAAAAATTCTTGACATTTATGGAACAGGAGTGCTTACCAATAAATATACTGATATTCGTGTGGACTATACAATTCCAATTCAAAACCAGACAGTAAGTACATTATCATAATTCTAATTGTATGATAAATTATCCATGTGCTATAGCTAGCTAAATGCTCTCTAGGTGGATCCAATTTTGACGAGAATGAGTGCAAAAAAGCATCAACCCTCTGAGACTGATAATTAAATAACATAATAAATGTATTTGAACAGTTGCTTACTAAGTAAATTAGTTTATATTTTTAAACATGTACCTCATCTTGTAGTGCTGAAAAATCTTCCATAAGATGTGCTAATTTATCTCTTTGTCTAGCTTTATTGTGACCACAAATCTGAATCAACCCGGCAAATGGACGAGTGCAATGGTCAAAAAAATTATGTACACAATCCTTAGCCTAAAAATAAAAAATAAGTTCTTATTATTTTTATTTTATTTGTATCATAATAGAAGATAATTTAAATATTACTTGAGAGTTAGACAAAATGTTTAAACGTGGTATGAGTGATGGAGGTGCTATAAATGACTTAGCCCAATCTCGAAGACAGTCCTCTAAATCTTGAGTACCAAACACTTTGCCAGGTTGAGGAAAATAAAGAGTTTGCATTATTGATCTTGATACAATACATAAGTGACTGTTGTGACCAAGTTCAATAAAACATTCCTAAAAAATCATATTATGTTCATTGTTCAGAACCAAATTACATTCAATAGTAATGTGTACTAATGTATTATAAAAGCAAAACATACCAAAGCACTAATAAAAGTTGCACAATTTGTCAATTTACAAATTTGTTTCAGTCTTGTTAACAACGAATCAAAATAAACATAAGCTTCATCAGCTGGTTTAATTTTAGTATAACGAGGAAATGTAGGTGGTAACAATTTTTGATTTATTAGAGGGTCAAAGCCCAAATCATAACACCAGTCTGAAAAATATACAAAAATAAAATAAGAGCATGAAATAAGAATGTTTTCGAGGTTTTCTCACGGCCAACTTTTGGAACTCCTTTATCCACTGTATTTATTAAAGAAGGAATCAATAATCCACAAGTAGTTAACAACCTCTGGGTTTCTCCCATTGAACTCGAGTGATTTTCACGACGATTAAAAGAAAGTAAAATTTGGAAAAAAAGTCTAACAAACTTAATGCGTGTATTTAATGCAACAAAAGATTCATTCTGTAAAAAAAAAATGTTTAAAATTAAATTGATGCTTACTAAAAATAATTCATGTACTGTACTTCATCACTATTTGCATTTGATTTTAATTTATGATTTATTGACTCATCAACTTCTCGCATCATACCAATCACACGAGTGACAGAAATTTCATTAAAATAATGATAACTATAAAGCGCAGGTTGAAAATCTTCTTCTTCAAAAACTTGTGCCCTGTAGAATATGGTTATATGCTATTATGTAATTTATTTTATAATTATATGCAATTTGTGGTACACATAAACTATTTACTAGCTTAAAATATAAAAGTTATTACCTGTTAGCAAAGTCCCTAATTTCTTCAATGATTTTATAAATACATATACAAAATGCTCTCAATGGAACATCTCCAATTTCATATGGCTTTTGGAAATATAGATTTGTGAATACCGTTTGTGCTAAAGAATGCCCTTCAAGCCATGATACAAGACAAGCTAATGTAACATCAATTATTGATATTTGTTCAGACACAGAAAGGCCACTTAATTTCAAATCCTCTAACTGTAATAATTATATTTAATAACACACTTTAATACACTAAATTATATATTTTTTTTAAATATCATTTATACACTTATTACATATTGAATGTATAATAAAACCAATTTTAGAATACTCTATGAGACCAGTTGAAAATAAATGTAATAAGCAAGACAATTTTCATCAAGGGTCTTAAGACAATGAGTATGTTAATGGTGAATGTCTTAAATGGGGTTTACTGTATTTTAACTAAGATTAAAATTAATTATCCAGGCATAAACTATTTTGTCATTTCTTGATATATTTATAAATTAATGAAGGAATAATATATAATAAATAAGCATTAGTTTTACTTTGATTGCTTTTGATTCACGATTACACATCATGCCTGCATCCATTTTGGGATCCATTATTTCAATGGCTGACATTGCTTCAAATAAACCAAAGAAGTAGCCATGTAAAAGTTCACCTAATTCTAACTCTGAAAAAATACAAAGTTTATACTTATATTTTAAAAATATCTATAAGTAAAAATAAAACCATAATTGATTTATTTTATCATATCCTCATGAATTTCAATCTGAACTATATGTACAATAAATTTAATTAAGTTAATATTTATTCAATATTCAATACTTAAGGTATACAATATCTAGCCCTTACACAAAACCTCCAATAAAAATATATGTATGGTATTTTAGAAAATAGTGATCAAAATACATAGACTAATGTTAAATCTACATAAAACACAGCTTTGTGCCTATAATTAGTGAATATTTTATTCAATGATTAATTTTTATATTGAATCCTTTTTTGTTTCTAATTTAATTTCACAATAACGACATTGACTATTTTTATGACAATATGTAAGTATAAATATTCCCAGTAGATAGACTATAATTTAAACATTAGAGAAATGTATTGGTTTGATAACATTTGTTTTTTTTTAAAGTTTTCCTAACTTATATCATCTAAACTTAGGTATGTAGTTTCAATTATTGACATTTATATATCGTATCACAATGATAATATTTGTTACAACTACCTCACTATTTAGGTGAAAAACATTTTAAATTCAATCACTAAAACAATTATTACAGGTACCAAACATTTAACATTAATTAGTTCTGCTTATAATTCTAAAAAATAATCTACAAGATTAATATCAAAAACAATACATTCCAGAATACAATTTAAAAAAATTAATATATGACTTTATTTACACGTTCTATGACATAATAATGTCATATAATATGGCAATTTATATACAATAAGTAAAAAAAAATTAAACACCTAATAAATATGACAAGTTTGATATAAAAATATTTTTACCTTGATCAAAAGTTAGTGAAGTATGTCAAAAAGGAAAGTTAATGACTTAATGACTGACAACATAATTTTTCTATTTTATCTCTCATTCTTCAATTGTATGTATACATGATAATGATTTATGTACTAATTTAAGAAGTATATTGATTATAGAATATTGATTAATGGAAGTTGTATTAGTTATTATATCATAAGTTTAATATTAACACAGGTAAAGATAAACATATAAACATAGGTGCTATCATTTATTTTACATTTTTAGTAGGGATTAAGCCATATTTAAGTTATTCCCACTCATAGGTTATAGATTATGAATTAACTTGAATTTGTTTTCACCCTTGTCCCTATATAATAGGGATAATCAATGATCCTAATAAAAAAGTATTACATTTTACAAAAAGGATCTTTTAGGTAATATTACACCCATTTTTTACAGCACGCATAGAGATCACTTACTAGATGGGTAAACCAGGAAAAGTTGCCTTATAAAAACGTGGTGTGGAACGGAAAAGATCTTACAAAAATATCGATATATTTGGTCTGCAAGACAATAATTATTATATTACCTTTGATTGAATCAAAAAATTCTGTTGTAACATCTTTCCAATTATAACTTGGATTAGACTCATTTTTTTGATTTGAAATTGATTTACAGTCAGTCTCCATTCTAAAAATTAACAACTTTTAACTAACATAAATTTCTGAACACATTAATTATTAGTTAGTTAAGATTATAGGCACACATATAGCAACATTATATGCATAGCTCACAAGGTTAAAATTAACCGCTACAATATTGTTTTTTATATTTATGTCAACTTGCTTCAAAAATATAAATATTGTCTTATCAAATAAAAAACCTAATCTTGTATAAGTTATTATACTTAATTGTTAACATTTGTGATTGATTTGTAATAAAATTATTTATTTGACTTATTAATTCAATAAAATGTATTTTTTTCATTTATCAAGCATATAGCATTTAGAGAGAGATCCGTGAAATATGCAATATTTTATCACTTCCAAATAAATAGTATTTCATTACTTCAACCCAATTACTGTATGTGTGTATACAATTTTAAGTTTATTGCTACTTTACTAAAAAAAGTTGCTGTAACACAATGTCGAACGAAAATGGGAGTCAGAATATGCTAACCTGATGATATTTCTTTTTGAGATTGCAACCAACGAAACGGGGGTATCGGATAATTTTGGCGATTCGATGTGTTGAATATCTGCCGGTGGCGGGTCAGGTTACGCCGTCTTCCTTGCCACTGAGAACTTTACGACGAGGATAGGCGCTTGTTTCGACTGCTGTATTGATAAAAAAATTAGAGTAATATAAATTAGAGAACACATCGCGTTATTTTCGGACGTGCGCCAAATCGCTGTGCACGGCGGCGGCGGTTTGTTTGTGTAAAACGCATCGGGCACGTCGGACGTCTGTACCTCATTTTATGCGACGCGAAGACTTTAGCGTTTTGGATACCATTAAATAGGTATGCCGTTATTGACGTGTGCAGTGTGCGCGTGCAAAGACACATATACAATAAATTATAGTAGTAATAATAATAATGTATAAAGTAAAAAAAAATATATTATTCGTATTTCGCTTTTGTAATTTGTATAGGTAATAAGTACGAAGAAATGCGATACGAGAAGTCGAGAATGTTATCAAAATATCAATCGGTGTTATCAGAAGTCGCAGACCGCAAATAGGGTGTTAGCAGCGCCTGCGGCACGGTCTCCAGACCGTGGCCTGCAGCAGCTGCAGCGCCGCCGATGACCGTCAGCAGGCATGCCAACAGTAAGTTGTCATTGCGGGACGGGACGACTCTTATCTATATATGGTAGTATCAACTATCAAGTATCAACCGGACCGCGCCAGAGCCTAGAGGTCATTGTCAGCTGGTAAACACTTGCCAGTTGCCGCCACTCGGCGCTCATTCATTAATCTTTTTTCTATGCTCATGCCGCTCGGCGCTCAAAGGTTTGTCCTTTGTCAGTTGTCGAGCTCGCCGATACCACTTCTTAGTGTCATGCTTCTTCCTTAATATGCATTTTGTGCATAGTTATTTCCATTGCGTATTTCTAATGTGAATTAACTAAACCGAATAACGAACTCATTCGAATCTAGTTAAATAGAACGGCTATGCATGTAACCGTAGTAATAGAAGGTCTAACGAAGAATCTAGCATTCTGACCCTAAGATACGTATGATCTATATCTAATCACAATACAATACGTTCTAACTTGTGACCGTTTGTCATTATCTCGAAAAATGTCGATTCTGAGCTGTGCGTACATCAGTTGTTTTTTGTGTGTAGCCCAATGTAGGTTTACAAGAAAAATGGTTCGATTTTCAATTTTGGTAGTAGTTTATCGTAGTAATAAGAAGGATCTATTGGTGCTTAAGAGGTCAAATGGTCAAAATAAAAATTACCAATATTTCTTCATAAGTTGGGAAAAACAAAACGATTAGGGAAAAATTGAAATCTTACACAAACTAGTTTCTCCTCAAACAATATTCATATATTTTGTTGTTATTCTAAAACGAATAACTGCAGAAACTTGAATTTTTTACCAAATGTTCATAATAATTAATAATATACCTATTTCATCTAATATTTCTTTACATGAAATAGTTTTAAAAATATTCCGAATTATTTTAACTTTTAAGTTATTAATTTATAGACATTTTCGATTTTTCTTAGTTTGTAGATTTTTTGAGTAGGTAATGTATCGATTTTCAACTTCATGTCTTGTTGGTGCTTTTGAGAAGTCCAACGTCCAAATTGAAAATTCTTAGTAGTTTTCAAATAAAGGAAAATCGGTAATTTTTACTCAAAACGACGTAACTCCAAAACAAATAACAGTAGATAATTTTCATAATTTTTACTGAATGTTCAAATTAGCAATTTCAAATTCTTTGGAGTTAGAAATTCATAAAAAAATTATATTTATAGATAAGTTTGAAAATTTTATACAAGATTCCTCTTAACTCATAAGTCTACCTTTAACATTAAAAATAAATTTCTATGAAAGTCAAATTAATTTTTCATGAGCATTTGAAGTTTAAATGGTTTCGACATTAGATATTCACCCGTAAATTATTAACTATTTCTCATTGAGCGATTTTCTTGGTTTTTTGTAATTCAAAAACAAATAACCCTAGATGCTTGAATTGTTTACTAAATGTTCAAAATAATTGTACTCTTTTGAGATATTTAGAGGCATAAAAGGAAAATGTCGATTTTTTTAAATACTTATAGATCTGTGTCGAACAGCTTGAAAATATGATGCAAGGTTCCTTCGTATATTTTTATAGTAGTAATACAAAAATATTTAACAAGTAGACGCGATTATTTTTTATAAGCATTCAAAATTAAAATTCATCAAAATCTATCAAATTGATAAAATGTTCGATTTGTTTTTTGTACAGCTAAGAATTGAAACAAGGTATATCGTAAGTAGAGATAAAAGTATAAAAATATACTATTATAGTTAATATCATAACCAACAAATTTATTTTTAATAGACTTGCATAAATATTAAATTATAAAAAATTATGGATTACACTTGTAAATGAGTAAATATTATACATACACAGTGAACCCTCATCCCTTCACAGACACCTCCGAATAGAGGACGTTTTTATGGGAACGGAAACATTTTCTCCATTTTTATATGGGAAAACCCCTAATACCGGACACTTTTATAGTAATTTAATTTTTTTTTTGACATTTTTTATCGTCAATATAGAATAATTGTCGAACGCCTTAATAAATAACTAACTATCTGTCTAATTTAACTCTCCTACTGACTACTGTAAAATATTATTGTACTATACACAATTATAATTAATCCTATCTATCCGTTATCGTGTCGATGAAAACATTTTTCTAATGTATGTTGTGTAAAGTTATCTTACCTTTGATGACAACTATAATAATGAGCGACTGGCTTAGAAAATTTGATTAACAAATGAATAAAAATTAAAAGAAAAATTGTACTCTTTGTAGACAACGCGGCTTCTAATCTCATAAACATTAGAACTGTTGAACTTGTGTTTTACCCACCAAACATGACATCTCAGTTAAACAAACTAAAGTAACTGATTTTTTTAATAAATGTTAATTTTTATCTACATTTTCAGTAATTATATCATAATTTTATTTTTATTTACATTTTCAGTAATTATATCATAATTTTGAATAATAATATATACAATTGATATTTATTTATTTATTTATAATTAAAATAATACAAATATACATACTTATATCATTATTATACATATTATATAAATATAGTTATTAATTTCTAGAATAGAGTTATTTTCGAGAAGTTTTTTACCCTCCAAATAGCGGACACCTCTAAATAAAAAAAATTATGGTGACCGAGAGTGTCCAATATTTAAAGATTTCACTGTATATATATTATGTTAATTTTTCAATTTATTTCTAAACAGCAAGTACTTATTAAATCAAATAAACATCTAATAATAAAATCAATGATTTATACATGGGCATTTTTCTTAAAAAAGCTTAATTTGAAAATTTAAGCCAAGTGTTCATTGTTTAAAGGTCTCATTATACTATACTTAGTTCATAACTGTATTTATTTTTAATATAGTTAACAGTTTGTCATATTATAATAGGTAGTTGAACAAATACACAAAATTTTTATATAAGAATAATATTATAACATAAAATGTATTTCTTCTTTCAGGTACTATCAAATTGAGTTTATTAGTTTTTCCTTTAGTAGTAACATCTTTACGCGATACTGCAAGAATGAATAATAATTAATACAATTGTTATTTATTTTATATTCATTATTGTTAACACTGGATTAAAAACAATTTTAGTTTATTAATTATTGGTGGATCACTATTACTTTTACAGCTTTTAAACAACTACTAACTTTATTTCACTGGGCCAAATATTATTTTTAAAATGACTTGTTGCAATTTTTTTCGTGAAAAAATTAGCAAGATGTAAAATTAATTGTGGAAAAGGAACGTTTAGACTTCAGATCATATGTAGTTTAAGCCAGCTGAGGAGCATTGGTTAAAAAGACATAAACATAGTCAAAAAATGGTTGGAGGTACCAAAAAGGATGATTATTATAATACAAATCATAGTAGTATAGAAGTTAATATTTGTTTTTATGGATAATAATATTGTACTATCAATATTTAAAATGTATCGATGACTATATTTATAAACTATAAACCTTTAAGAACAAATATAAATTTTAAGACTAAAATAGTAATTACCTATGCAGTAGCTATGCATTTATTTAAGACTGTAGATAGATGTGTATTCTCCAAAGCTGCAGCTACTCTTTCTTTGTCATCTAATTGTTTATTTATAGCGTGTTCGGATGCATGAGTACCTGGTGTTATGGTAACAGATATTTTAAAACGCGGTGGTAAACACCATAAAAGTCGAACTTTAATAGATAATCCAATTAATGTAGCCATACTGCAATGAGGGATAGTTGGAGTAAATAATACCTTAACTGTATTCATGCTATCTTCAACCTATAACATAAAAATATGTTTTAATAGTATTAAAGAAATATTAGAATATCATATTCAACATAAAATTTGACGAGTGCTCTCCATATTTTGTATGTTACAGATGGCTGTAATACATTACACACAGGTGCTTAGTGTTAAATGTATGGAACTATTGTATGTTGATTTTTTTGTGGACATTTAAATATAAATGACGATAATAAGTATTAAGAAAAAATGTATAAAAGCAATTTATTTAGAAAAATATTGTCTCAAACCTAAGAACCGCAATGCCATAAAATGGGTACATATTTTGTAGTTCATAATTTGGTTTAAGATGTTAAAAAATTTAATAGTTTCCATAATATTGAGTATACAACTATACACTACCACCAAAGAATCTTAGGCAAAGATCATAAACATGGTACGCAATATGAACAATTGGTATTATTTATCAATAAACAATCAATGTTAAAATTCTAAAATAAAGAACTGCCATTTGTACCTTGATTACACAGAGCACCTTCTTTCAAATTGTCACAATTTTACATCCAGATAGCAAGTTTAAACTAACAAAAACTAATATCAGGAATTTGTATATTACAAATCAAGATTTACATCATTTTTTATTTACCACACTAATTATTAATTCTCAAGGTTGATGATCAAGTGAGTTTAATAACACCAATATAAATTCAGCAATAAAGTCTTTGAATATTAATAAGTGAAACTAGATAACTATACAAAAATAAGACAGATCGTTTAGACCTTTCATATAAAAATATAAAATGACTATCAATTTAAATAATATTTTATTTTTATACCAAATACTTAAAAATGAAAGATATTAGTATGAAGAATAATGTTGGTATTTAGAATTATTATTCAGTGATAGATTGTATACTCAATAATGTATAAGTGTAGAACTTTACAACCTGAAAAGTTAAATTTGTTTTAAAATTATTGAAAGAAAAAAGTTCATTACTTTTATCAGACTTATAAATATACATGGAATTCTTTTAGATTTAAATTGTATAGTTATATAGATAGTCATTTTTTTATGGTACAGCCGACATGGGATTTAACAGCATAGCTGTATAAGTATTACTTCCCCTTGAGTCATTATCTTATATACTTTAGTAAATAGTTACCTCAATTAAATTTTGATCGACAACTCTTAGTTCTTCAAGGGACAGTGGATGTTCTGGATCTGTTATTCCTCTAATCAAATCTAATTTTTTGAGAGAAAAAAGCGATGGATCAGTGATATAGTAAAAGTTGATTATTTATAATTGCCAAACTAATTTACCAAATATTTCCCTTGAATCAAACTCTTCGGCTTCATTGTCATCCAAATCTTTTTCACTTACTGTCCTCTCTTCGCTTTTTTCAAACAAAGTTGGGTTTTCGTTGTCTAGTCCCATTTCTATTTTTTCAAAATATAAATTAGGTGTAATGATCGATGTTGTAACTTATAATATTGCTTGCCTCCTTGTAGTTTGTTATGCTTGTGAATTTTATTACATCAAGAAGTGTCTTGAATCTTGATCACTGTCCTTAGATTGTGTTATTCTGTGATAATACCACAGAATAGATTAAATAAGTGATAAGGCTCAAGGTGTACTTTTTTTTGTTGATAAATACACCTTGATAATAATGATAGTGATGGGATTCACGTTTACGTATAGATTATAATTTATTAATACATTCATGTCTATATTTTGTGTAATAATTGATCTTGGTGAATAAATTATTTCCCCCCCCTATATTTGTATCCAATTATGTCACTGCCAAAAGATAAAATAATGCCTCAATGCCTCATATGGGCTGAAAAACTGTCTTCGCACAAATCGTTTTTCGTAGTGATAAATTCATTGAATTTAAATTTTAAATACAACACGTGCCTACATGTTGCATCATAATGGTTTACTCAATGACTAGGTCAGTTAGGTACACTCTACAACTACCTGCTGTACCTACAGCTGAGTGGTTACCTACTTGGATACTTTCCCACCTTTTAAATTTTAATAATTTAATACATGTTTTTACAAATGCGAGTTTTTAAAAGAAATAATATGTGGCCCGCTGCCTAAAAGATCGAAGACCTCTGAGCCCTGATATATTATACGTATATAATATTATCTATGATTTTTAAGAATTTAACAGAATCATCTTAAGTCATGGATAAAATTATAATCTATATAATATTAGCAATATTAACTATACCTTGAGGTAAACCTACGGTTAAAGATAGAAATGTCAATCTATTAAACCGTTGTGTCCATTGGTATCATATGGAAAACTGACACTGTGATAATTACTGCACCATACGTCCATACCTATAATATTATGATTTAAACTCATCTAAGATGTAATTATGTAAACACAAAGTAGGTATTGTACTATTGTAGACATATAAAGCACAGGTTATGTGAAAGATTCTATTTTATTTTTTCATATAATCCGTGTTTGTATCTTAAGAGTATAAAGATTTTATGTCTACAGTTTGTACGTATTAAATAATAAATATTATAAAGATGTAAGGAACAGTGAACACAGGGTCACACTATATAAGAGAGAAAACCCGGCTTTATATTTTTTCATTTTACAACAGTAATGGTGGTAATAACATACATTTAATAAATGTTACTAATTGCATATATTTGCATCCAATAAAAGGTTCTGAAGAAATTTAGATAAAAACGTGAAAAAAATCGTTTATTATAAGTAAGTAGCATGCTGCTAGATATTTTTTTTCAATAGTTGAACCAAGCTCAAAAATATAATATCTATATTAAAAAAAATTATAAGTATAGATCAAATAAAATTGTTGTCTTTTGTCGAGTTAGATTTCTAATTTATTATTTGTAGATGACAGTAAAACCCGATTCAACTCCTTTTTGCTGCCTCATCAAAACGTTAAAATTGTAGAAAAGGAATATTATACCTACATGGCTACATCGCTGTCAAACCAGTTGGTTAAATATAGCATTCTATTTACCTATACTATTTATCGTCTAGTTTGTGCCTTCAACCTTGTATTGTTATAATGAAGTGCATCGGTAAAACCCTTTTCATTAATCCTATTTCATCAAACTTTCTAAAAGTTGCCCATCGCCGTTCCTCGTTAAATAAATAAATTGTGCATGGTATTAGATTATTAGAATGCTAGATTTCAACATTTGTAAATGATTTGCACCAAAATGTATTATAAAATAAACATTATAAATTATAATGTTATAATTTTATTAATATTCGATAGGTATTTCAGCTTATGTGCGGACGTATTAAAAAGGAGACTTAAAAATTATAATGTCCCTTCCCAAGGCCGTTTTTCACCTCCCGGTTCACCCCCTCCAATCCCGGATCTTTTTTGTAGTAATGAATTTAATTAATGAAACTAAATTAATTATAATAATTTACTATGATGGTTCCCTATTAATATGATAACTGACTGTATATTATTACGTTTGTATATCTAAAACCTTAAACACATTATATTATTTACAATTATATAAAAAAGTCACGTGAATTCAAATTTTGTTTGCATTTATTTTGCTATGTATAATAAATATATCACAAACGATATTTTACCGTCGGATGACAATAACTTGTTGAAGGCTTTATCCGTGTTGCCGTTTTTACCTGAATTCAGCTATTGAAGCATATACCTACTAAATTTAATTCTATTTTTTTTTCAAATAAATCTTTTCATTTGAAATTATTAACTACATTACCTGCAGTTTCGAATTCAACACCAGAACGCACATTGAATGCATATTTTTTACTATGAAAGGATTAAAAACTATTTACGAAATTTGTCAGATTAAGTATCTACGACGTACGGCCTACAACGGGTTAGATTACCTAGCTCTTTCGAGTGTACCAATTCAAATTTAAATCAATCCAGGTGATGTGATCGATCGTTTCACAAAAAAAAATATATAAGACTGGTAGAATTTATACTATAAAAATGTTTTACATTTATCAGTTATTACGCATAGCACATAATATGTAAAGTGTAATAAACCTTATTTGGATGTATTATTATAATATTACATACCTATATATTTTTTATATTAAAATGAGAATTCCTAGGCACTGATAATAGGTCAACTAATTTAGTATTAACATAACAAAGTCAAATGAATAATTCAGAACGTACAATTATTGGCTATATGTAGTAGTTGTAGAATGTTCTACCTATTCAATATTGTTATGACGTTATGCGTTAGTAAGACGGAGACAACGTCAAGCCCGTTTCACGTGGACGCGTGCGTTTAGTACGCGAAACTTCGACGATGGAGCGTTTCTCTCGGCAGCTTACCTCCGATTTGTGAATAATAATTGTGTGCATTGAGCAAAGGTGCAGTTTATTCATTCACAGGTGCTGCAGGCAATAGGTATACAAAATATGGTATTCAGTATACACTTGGTGTGGGGACTGACGGATGTAGCTTGTTCGCTGGCGTGTACGTTTCTAGAATAATATCTGTCATCTAATAGTATGGATCAAATATTCTAGTCAAGAGTCATCTAATTATTTGAACATATTGCCATATTAGTATTTATCAATATTATTGTACTATTATTGCCTTGATATTGTATTGTATGACAGTTTTTTTCAAAATCAAAATCAATACTCGAATATTTGAAATCTTATTTGTATGATAAAATATATGCACGCCTATTTATTACTGCAACATTTTTTCTACATTTCACTCGAAAAGCGAAAACATTTTATGAAAATATAGCAATGTATGTAGCAGAGTATGTATGTCTAGCAAACTATGTATAGGTACTATAAAACGTGTTAGATTGTCATCATAGCAACGAACAACCATGATCTCTTACACCACGTAGGATTCCGTTATTATTACCTACTTTTTTTAAAATTATTTTTAAGCTTCGGCAACTGAGGGCTGAGGCCATTAGCTGTAGGTGTGGTACTGTAGGGTTTTGGGACTGTAGGGTTATGGAACACGTGTGTGTATTACCTACTTATAATTATATATAAACTATTAACTTCCCAAATCAAGATTACCCACAGATAAAATATCAATACAGGTAGGCGAAAAAAAGTCCACTGAAAAAAATCCCACGGAAAAAAAGCACAAAAATAAAAAAATAAAATTAGTTAATACAAAACAGGTGGTAGTATAATATATTTAGTCAACAATTATAGTAAATAACATCAGTTTTACGTATAATATACATAGGTACTACACTTAGGTATACCAAAATTACACGTCTTGATAATAATTTATGAAATATTTGATTATTTTCATTATAATATATTATATTTTGTTTCAGGTATACGCCACAGTGACACACTGTAATTACTAATCAGGAGTCAAGAAGTCAAAATATAAAGCACATACCTACTACCCATTACGTAAGATCTTAGATGTATAATTAGTCCGTTATTTAAAGGAACTTGTTGAACAATTTAATTCTCAATAGGTAATGAATATATAGAGATATTGATTAAGATTATACTGTTATAGTGTAGTTAAAAGTCAGAACACTCTTATATTACTTTACAGTTTACCTATCATATATTCATATCGCATAATATATACTATGTTTTAGCTATTTTAAGTACCTATTCCAAATGTATAAATTAGTATAACATTATAACTTATGTTTACTTATAGTAGTTTTTCATGTACAGTAGGTATATACTTTTGAGTTTTGTTTTACCGTCATTATTCGTTTTAAAGTGAACACTATGATTACTTCGAAAAAGAAAAGACTTATTATTTGTAATTTTCACATGAACAACCCTTTATTTTTTACTAGGTAGATAATTGCACATATTAGGTATAATACTATTATAATACCTATAACGATTACCTGACATTTTGACATTTATCAACGAGAAGTCCTTGCCCTAACCTATAAATTCCTGTTTACACTACATATGTTTATTATATTTCTATACACAATACACTTCACCACAGCCTGTAGGTAATCGAGAATTTAATTTGTAAATTAAACCCAAATAATGGTATATCGTTGAATTACGAAATTCCCGCATAAGTGCATAACCATTAAACCGTAACACCCATTGATAGTCCTCCGACACGGAATGCGTATTATTATCTGTCTACTGTAATATATTATATAGATCCCTACAGTATAAAGTATACACATTATACACTTTCCAAATTTCGACGACGGAAAGCAAACTAATTCGTCCGTCGGTTTTCAAGATCAAATGTATAGCCACGATCATGCTGACATTATATTATGTTTTATTTCTCTCTGCCGGGTTTGTTTAATAATTAATTTTAAGCCTCAAAATACACAATATATATTATTTATGTATACTATATAGATACTAAATATTGCAGTAACGTTAAACGAATAGTTATGATCGTAATCTATGCCAATAAGCATACTAGTGCAAGCTATAAATTATAATCGTTCAAATATGTAGCAGCCGTAATAGTCTTATAGGCTATAAGAAAATTATTTTATATTTTGAACGACGCTGGATGAATATTAACAGCTGCGTGGCCAACCAAACACCATACATTAAGCATAAAGCCATAAACATATATAGCTTATTTTATTCATATAAAATTGACAAATATTAAACTTAACGATTTAAAAAAATCATTAAACATTTTTTTTTAGACATCCCTCAAGGTAGCACCGGCACATTTTGCCATAGGGCACTAAAACGAAGTCAACAGTTTTATAGATTTTGCTAGTCCTCCTAAACATCGCAAATCAATAAGCAAACAATATTATGGTGTTATTTTTCCTATTTAAATCGATTTAAAAATAATTGTATTTCACAAATTATCAATACATATAGGGGCTCCCATGGGCCATGACCTATTTATAATAAACCATTTATCAAAACATCGCGGTGCCCTGCAAAAAAAATCAAGGGGATGATCTACCCATATTTATGGGTACCTATATAATATAATATTATACATTTATAAGCCTATATACCTATGTATATAATAATGAAACAGACGTCACGGGTATTATCCCTGCATGGGAAAGGAAAACGACCGATCATTGTAATAATATCCAACACTAAAATATACACAATGGATCCCAGGCAATGCAGCGCAATATATAATAAGCGCTGCGACCTAATCAAAAAAAATAATATTCATATAAAAGAAATTCACCCTCAATCGATTCCATAATAAGAGAAATAAACACAAAACGATGATACTCATAAAAACATAAACCACATAAGTATAAATCCAAAGTGATCTACTAAAAATCACAAAACACAGCCTGCCACGTTCATATCGATCACATGTTGTGAACATATTTCTTACAAAACCAAACCACACGTACACAGCTAGAATAGGCATACACTACACCACTCAGTATTATCAAAAACATAGTATGGATCAGCAGATACAACATTAATCATGAAAATTACAATTTATAGCTCACCAAGGTCGAGAATTTGTTCACACTTAAAAACTATAAACCGAGAGAAAACATTACGGGGAGAGGAGTAGTGGTATATCTGGGATATTTTCAACGTAAGATAAAAGGACAAATAAAATTAAAAATATCACATTAATACCACTACAAATTAGAATAATAATTATGAAGCCAATTTGATTTTTTTAAACAGAATTGGCTTATATATGCAAATTAAATAGTCTTCATATGTAAGAATTAAATAATATCTCAGTTTACCTTAATATTGTGTTATTATTTTGACATTTCTTGTATGTAATTTTACTTGTGTCCTAATTATTTTAATTAATATTTATTGTACCTGTAATTCTGCTGTATTTTTAGGCCATCGACATTTGTATATGTTAATTATCTTATATTACTGAATTATTGTTGAGTGCTGTACTCAATAAGGAATTTTTATTCCGTAAATTAATTAATAAATAAATAAAAATAAATAAATATACATTTTGTTATTTACGTCCGTACCATTTAATCATGGCGCTAGCAGTATTTGATAATACAGTTTTATGCTTTCGATTCAATATGTTTATTGTTTTATAAACAACGGAGTATCTCCGTTGTTCCAATTTATGTTGTCAATGTGAAACGACACTCGTTCACATACGTTAAATGATTAATTTGTTATGATGTTATAAATAGCTAAAATAATAATTATAAATATAGTTAATTGGTTTTCTTCAACTATATAATAATATGTTCAATACTTGTTAATAAATAATAAACAATATAACACTCACTATATAGTCACATGGATACCCGACAATTTACTCACAACAAACATACTAACATTCCATTACCAACTACAAAGCAATTTTTATTACTGAGAACTGAGTTATCCTCTATATTTTGACTCAGTAATAAAAAATATATGTCTGTTCGTGTTTTTTAGTAATTATTGTTAATTTATAAATATGTAAAAACATTTGGTATGTTGAATCAATCAACTAATTGAGTATAAAAATGTTCACAAAAAAAATCTGGCACCATGCGCAATACTGCAGCAGTCTGCAATAATAAATGCAAATAACATAAAAATTGAATGCAAGCTATTCAGTATATGGACCAGAGCCATTCAACACATTATGAATTTCTCAAAACCAATAATATAATAGATACAGTTGCATAGCGTAGGCTCCACAAGTCCACTGCAAACAAAATATATAAAACTCTCAATAACAATTATAGTTCGGTTTAAACAAAACAATGACTAGACAACACATATATGACATATATATATAAACAGGTGGGCGATGTACTAAGCCTGCTTACTCCCTTTTTCTTCAATAATTCAGTTATTCAAAATCTGATTTTTTTGAAATTTTCAATAAATTTATACTTTAAGACCAAATTTTTAATTTTTTGAGATATTTGTATTACTTATGGAGCGTCCAGTGGAGATACAAACTTCCGTTTTTTACAAATGAGAACCCCCCTTTGCAACGATAAATTATTCAGTAGATAATTTTCTAGACAATTTAAAGTATCAGAATCAAAATTCGTAGGTACAAATAGTTTTAGAGTTATTTAACTTTGTGTTCTAAGGATAAAAGATTCATAGTAATGAGTTTATAACATATGGCGGCTATGATGATTTGACAATTGAAGCAGTTTATATTAATCCATCGATATTAATAATTTATAAAAATGGCACAAATAAACAAGTATAAATACTAGATCCAATTTTACGTCTATTTTAAATTAATGTAAAACCAGTTTTATTTTATCTTCAATACAAGCATTTTAATAACTCTTAATCTACTAATTAATTTACAGTAAAAAAGGGGGGTTCTCATTTGAAAAACACAAGTTTATATCACCGCAGGACACTTAAGTAATACATTTGCAAATATGGTTTTTGAGTATATTTAAAAGTTAGAAGAATCAGAATTTGAATAAAATGAGGGTAAGCATGCTTGGTGAATCACCCTGTATATTCCCTGCAGAAAGTCATAACAAAATAACAAAAAAATACACATTTATATTTAACAGATAAACTACAATTTGCAATGGACTTATTTATGTGAAATGGTTTATTTAATTTATGTATTATACATACATATACCTATAACCTATTATATTTTAGATTAATACGGTTATGAAATTTAAATCCTGATTATAATAATTTATCCATGTTTATATGCATGCATGTCAAAAAAATTTCTATTTTAATATATATATATATATATAGGTGATAGTATTATCTGCTTTAAATTACATACAGTGTGATCACAATTTTAGGTAACAATAAATATTTTGGGTGGATGAATGTGTCTTGAAATTAATTTTAGAGGAAACCGAAGGGGTATATATACTAAAGTACACATTTTGTGAAATTTTCAAATTTTTAACACTTTTGACGAGTGCATGCATTATAAAACATGTAATTTCTAAATGATATACCTTTTTTTAGTAGGTTACATTATACGGATTCACAGATTTTTTAAGTCAATTTAACCTATAATACTTAATCCTAAATTCAAAATCGACTGAATTACAGCCATCGTTCAAATATTTTATTTATACGTATAGGTACAAAAAACGAAAAAATAAGATGGTATCATCTAATTTTTTCGGTTTTTGTAAGCAATTTTATTTTATCTCTTTAAATTTTAAAACACTTTGATGTAAAAACCCTTGGTTTTGGGAAGGGAAGGCCCTTTCTTAAGGACAACTATGTTTTAATTTTTATAACTAATTTATATAGACATTTTGATTTTTTTTCCTATAAATGTCAATACAATTTTATTGGTTGGACCAAAAAGCATGAAAATTTAAAACAAGACTCTTGATATATTATTACAATATCAGTTGAAAATATTAAAAGTACATAGGTGCGATTTTTTTTATAAGCATTTAAAGTTTACATTTAAAAAAATGTATATCATTCAAAATTTACATATAATTTTATGGTTAAAATTTTTTTAAATTTTCAACTTTCATAGCTAAAGGTTGAAAAATTAAAACAAGGTTCCACGTAAGTAGGTTATTCTGGAACCAAAAAATCTAAAAATATGTGTAGGTAAGCACAGTTATATTTGTAGTTTTATGTTCAAATGTGGTCGAAATCACGTATTAAATAACCAAGAATAATGATTTAAGTTATTTTGTTGTAATTTAAAAATATTATTCGTGGGTACTTGAAACTTTTAGAGTATATTATTATATTTTATACACATAATGACTTTTCAAATTTATTTATTTTTTGATAAAAATTAATTAAATCTACTGCAGTACTATATTGCTTAATAGTAAAATAAATTACTTTAATCACAATATAATATCATCAAATATACTAAATATCAAGTAATATTATAGGCTGATAGACCGTCTTCGCTGCAGAGTCGTTTTTCATACAAAATGATTGTATATCATAATTGAATTCAAATTTAACACATTACAGTGACTCATTATTGTAACCTACCGTGTACAGCAAAGCGACATCCACGCTTTTTTGTGTTTATTTTACTGCATTAATAAGTACCTATAAATCATAGCAATTGTCAATTGGTAAATGTTGATTCGAAAGAATGTGACTGATAATAATTGAAGGGTCATCATAAAATTGACTATTGAGTATTGAACTAAACTATATATTCCAATCCATAAGTGTAGAACATCCTGCTCGGAAATGTTGAATCAACTCCGTTTTATATGAGTGATTTTCCGGTTTTTTAAGAATTTTTTGGACATAACCATATGAAATAATATTTAGAGAGCCACGTGTCTTATCGAAGATCGTGCGTTAGCTCGTATAGTCCTATATGTAAGCTATAATAAGTTCACTAATTCTGTATTTTCAATATACATATTTGGCATTTGCTTTACGCCATTGTTGGTTAACTTTGATTTTTCTACTTAATTCTCTTTCTTGATTATAATATTATAGGTTAAAACTGGTTTTTAAAAATCAGTGAATCCAAATTACATATTTATTAAAGGTGTTACTATTTAAAAAAATACATGTTGCATCTATCTATACGCGCTCCAGAAATGTTAACAATTTGAAATGTTCACATAATGTATATTTCCGTATACCATATAGGTTCCCCCCAAAATTAATTTCAATACAAGATCACCCAGCCGAAATATTTAGTGTTTACTGAAATTGTGATCACACTGTATAGCATATTATAATTTATAGGTAATATTCCCTCACTCAGGCCTCAGCCCAATTCAGAATCGTAGTATACATGTAGTCTCACAATATACTCACAAGAATAATAGAAATAATTTAATAATATACTTACTATCATAATATATAATATATTTTATATTAATTATTGTCAAGACTAGAGCATTGAACATGACATACCGACATATACCATACATGAATTAAATTATTATATAGTCTATTTTTCTGTTTTTTCATTAAATATTGTGTTTATGATGATAACCGTGACTAACATCCTGGTTCCTTTTTGTCTATGAATCTATGTTCTATGATTTTAACAATTAATAATTTGACTTATTTCCAACAAAAATGTATTTATCCCGAATATATTATATCATATTTTTGGTTTAAATTTGGACTTAGTTTACAGACTATCGAATCAATTAAATAAATGTTTTAAATACATAAGCAAACATAAATCATTTGACATTAGTCATTAGTCATTACTTATCAATTTATCATTAGGCATTGGCATATTAGTTTTCACAAGAATTATGTCGATTGTGGGCATATGGAATGGATTACACAGAAAGTTTTATGTATATTATGTATGGTAGCATTCAATTATTCAAATTGATTATGTTTGTACAATTGTACCATACGACCACATATTGACATAATATACTGACCAGGATTCCAAACATATATTTTCTTGAATAATAAATAAAACAATATGTATAAAAGTATACAAAATAGGAGTATGACAATTAAGTGCCCCTATAATATTATACTATTATAGATGAAAAAAAACCCACTCCATATTTTTGTCATTTTATTCTTTGAACCTATTTATTATGAAAATGGTTTTATTTAAAATCATTTTAAGGTCACCCTCGGAAAATAACTGATAGTTCCAGTTCCATCAATGTCATTTAAAAAATCAAATAACATATTTTTGTATACAACTTGATATTATAATAATAGATTACAAGTTTGACAAATTTCATTTCAATTAACAATGAATTTGAATTATCAATCGGGTATAGTTATGAATAAATTATGTTCACGTCGAGGGCAGACTTCTTCAAATTATTTTTTCATACATTGATAAATGATTGATAAATAAAATATTATTTCTAAAAAAACGATTTACTGTTAGGTACACAATATAGATAGAAGTATAGAACCTAGGTTTCCGCGTAGTCTAATCATTAGATTCTAAAATAGATCCAAGATATGACCTGTTTATTAAGTTACCATTTTAGGCCTATGAATATTATAATAAGCACAAATGATGTAATCTACACATCTAGTGGTTATATTAATTGTCTGGGTAATCTATTTTTTTAAATTTAAAAAAAACATTAAACATTCTTGGAAGATAATTAAAATTTATCTGAATATAAGTTGTATTATTTGAATCCTTGGTTATCATTTTCTAATAAAATATTAAAATAATTATGTTTTGTTAAATAAACGATGATTGTAATATTGTAATTTTCATACATCACTCATTATTGTTTTTTTTTTTAAATTTTCTCTAAAATTTCAAAAATTCCAGATATAAACGTTGGTTAGGTATTCAAATATTAAGAATATAATATAACCATTGAAAAAATAAATCATTTTTAATTACATTTGCATAAATTAGTTATCAGTCTCATGTAAAGATATAATAATTATGTCAAGTTTAGGATTAACAACAAAATACATTCCACTCCAATCAGACATCAGAATTTAAAACTATATATAAATTAATAAAAATATATTGTTAGTTTTGCAATGAAGTTTTTGCAAAATACTTTTTGAAAAGGATTGTTACCTTGCTATAGGTTAAATAGGTATATACCTCACATATTTTTCAATACAATTATTATGGCCTTCAATCAGTAGGTACCTAAACCTATTATTGCATTATACTCCAACTAAATAGTCAGAAATCATAATATAGATTGTACATAGATTAACTTACTATATTTTTACTACCTATACTAGGTATATTATTACATTTAACAATAAATATTTAAATATATATATGGAGTAAAATAGTAAATTCTGAATTAGAGGAGACAATGATATCATACGGAGTTTCGATATTTGGTATATATAATTTAGATAATGATTTTTAATTTTATATGAATCAATGCATGTGACAAAAAGTCCTATCATTTAACATGATTTTTTATATTATTATAGGTAGGTAGTACTAGGCACCTATTGTACCTAGGGACAATAGACTGGGACAATATTTCAAGCCGATAAATTGTACATAGGCTGCCCAGGAAGATTTAACCAAAAAAATGGGGTTTTTAGAGCCAGTCAGACCATGCACGTGAAATCTCCATTCGTCCACGGTCCACCCCCGGCTACACATACCTTATGCTATTATATTATAACATATTGTGACAGTACACAAAATATTTTAGTATAAGCTTTTATTTAAGAAGTATCTATAATTATTAACTATTTGATCATTATTTATTATTATTATTATTATTATTATTATTATTATTACCTATAAACGCGTTTGCACGGAGTACAAAGTAGAAACATAGTAAACGACTACAGCTGATTAGATAATTTAGCATAGTAATACCTATGTTTATTATGTACACATTTATAGGACTTAAATACACTAATTCAGTTTTTAAACTTAAAAATAATATTTATGGTTCAATCGTTGATTGTGTTGCAAGTTTGCAACCGTGAATTGTGCGGGAGGGTGAACCACGAGGCGCAGGGTAATGAATTTATATGGGGGATGCTAAAACCTATTTTTCTTTGTGGTATCGACAACGCTGAAGGAACTTCTTGTGAAATTCCGAGGGAACTTAACAGAATCTTGGGGGGGGACTATAGTCTCCTTAGCCTGGGGGGAGGCCCTTCCTACACCTATGTGAGTTGGACCGCATTTAAATAATTTTAAAATTATAAAGTTTCATTAATGGATGGCTACATCACATGAGGCTTTTAGCCGTCTGAAATTATGTAAATTGTATTTAATTAACTTAATTCTATTATTTTTCAAATATTTTATATAAATCGGCAACATCACTTGTGCTTATTGTAAAAAATAATACTTTAGGTATTGTGCAAATTTAGGTTTAAAAAAAATAATTAAATATATCAATAGGCAATTAACATATATTAGTTGTTTTATAAATGTTGATTCCATATCTTTTAAGCAAGATTGTATAAAGATTTTTTTTAAGTCTTAACATGTTAGTCTTTTAGTATGCACCTACCTATAAGTTTATACACAATCATTTTGCTAAAATATTTTCGTTTGGTTTATGATGTTTTTGAACTTATTGATGTAAAACATCATGTAAAAATATCTAAAAAAATATTTTAATATATTGTAAATAAATTAGGTAGCAAAAAAGTATATTATGTCTTTTATTGTTTGTACATTTAAAATGGTTTTTTCTTATTTTACCAACATTTCAAAAGTGTGTAGATAAAAGACAACTAATTTTGAAAAATTTAATTAGCTACTCATTTATTCGTTGTTTTTAACCTTCAAATACCAATAATTTAGTATATTTTATCTTTAAAAATAGTAAATATCTACTGATAATAATGTCCATGATCGGATATGACCAAATAAAATTAAAATGTGCACTGAACAGATTAAATTATACAAAATTTAAGGATTTTTGTATAAGGTATACGAGTATTGTATACATTTATAGAATTCTGTTTGTGTTAATATAATATAATGTGATTCAATTTTTAAATAATTTTGTTATGAAAAGTACCCACGCATGTTTTGTGTTTGGTTTCGGAGCAGTCGAACGTGCGTGTCGTTATCGAGTGTTTATCGTGAATTATATTTAAATTCGTGTAGAATTTGAGGGGTTTAATACTGTGAACTGCAACACCCAATCAGTCAGTGAATTTAGAAAAAAAAATATCAATGTGCACAGGAGAGGGAATATCAACCGAGTGAGCGAGAGTGAGTGGGGACAGTGTGAGTGAGTGAGAGTGAAAGCAACGGAGAAGAGAGACAGGAATAAAGACAGCACAATGTGTATAATTTTATAATAATTAAATAATATGTGATTGGATCAGTGGAACAATATTACCAGACGGCGGAGGTGGCCGGACAGTGACCAGCCAGGCGCTACATTTGACGGTTCGTTGATATTGTATGCCTGACGCCTGAAACTTATTATTACTTGCGAGGTATTTGGTTTTAGTGCATACTACGTCTGCAATAATTGCAGTCGCCAGTCGCCACTCACCACTAGTCACCAGTCGACATTGGACAGTTGGTCGACCGTGTGCCGCGGGCCGTGTGTGTGTATATCTGATATCACTTTACGGAACACTGAGTACGTTAATAATCATCATCGTTTGAGAGCGAACCCGTTTTGCGTATTATACATAATATTTTATACGCAGGCGTAGGTCGGACGCATTTTGTTTCGTTTGAATTTATTTCAGTGAACGCGTACGACCAGTAAACAACGTTTTACCTATAAATAAGATTCCAGTTTTTAAGTTAATGTTTACACCGTTTCCGTTTACGCAGTGAATCTGTGATTTTAATGTAGCTCTACCCGCATACTACTATCGTTTAGTTCCTGCTATCGACTCTACCGATCGAAGTTAAAATGTGTTTAATATTTTATTGAAGTTTAATGTTGTATTTAGTAAGTAATTTTTCAAAAACATATTTTTTGTTTAGTAATAAAATCAGACATTTATTCTTTAATGTACATTTCACTATGCACTTAACAGACTACAACACCATTGCTTATTAGTTATTACCTACTTGTTAGATATTATGCATAAATAATGATATCTGATGTAATATAATATGAACGTTGTACGGGGGTAATTATTAATTATATAGGAAATCGAAAAAATAATTTTATCTTAGGTTATTTTTTTCAGTTAATTGACTTTTTTTAGTTAATTTTATTTGTTTCGTACCCAGGTACTATTAATTATGATATTCGGAATTGTCGATAAAGAACAAGATGTGTAACCTTATGACTTATTATAACAAACTATTACATGGCCGGTTTTGAATATTTCAGTCTCAAATATTCAAACGTAATCACACTTTTACCACTTGTGGAATAAGTGTACATAATACTATTATTATTTTCAATTATTGCCTATTGGCCATCGACGCCGGAAAAGTGTGGACCGATGGTTGTCGTTTCGCATGTACTTAATTTGATTGAATTTTGAAATCATAGAGTTATAACAATTTACATCACTTACAACGTATACATCTAGAATTTATAGATTGTAGATATACTACAGAGTGCAGAGTACAGACTATAACCATGAGTATATTGTTTTTTTTTTGTTTCATTCTCTGGTTTGAGTAAAAAACTTGCCTGCCGTGGGACCATCGGTATTAATACATATCATATTATATCCATATGTTTATTATGGTGGCACACTGTTTCGTCTTTATATTGGTGTATACATGGTCTTGGAGCCAAGTTTTTTTTTATGACCCTCATTTCGTATCCTATTATTCCTTTATTTATTTTTTCATTTATTATTGTAACGCACACATGGGCTGTTCGTTCCTAAGAAATGCTCGATATAATTGAACAAAGTTGTAGATAGGTATATATTCTATAGGGAGTGTCCCCTGTAGTCTCTACAACCACATTATAGTGTGGTGATGTGTGCAGTATACACATTATACGCATGTGTGCGACGAAAACGCGTTTAACGACTTTTTATAGTTTTATTCTGACGAGTGGCGAATTCGTGTCTATGCGAATGTAGGCAACTTTTATAATAGTATGACTCAATTTTGAAGTATTTCTAGGTAACTATGGTGTTATGTCTATAATGCGCAGACTGAGTTGGCTATTTGGCATCATAACCAGTGGCTCAATTATTTTGCAGTTAAAAATGTATACAATTTTTAATATTCATACCAACCATACCTAAGAATTTAAAATGTAATACCTACAATATTCCTCATAAATAGGGAACGGATTTTATTGTAAATACATATTTTTATTGGAATAAGATATTTTAAATCTGATAAAAAATTAGTACGATTTAGATCATTCTTATTGAATACACATTGTTTTTACACAATTTAGATTTTTAGTTTTTTTTATATACATCAAGTATTTGTTTCATCAAAAAGCTTGGACATTCAATACAATGTTTCTCATACTTAATTATAGCTGTTTAAAAACTTAACATATTTATAAGCATTTGAAGTTGATAATTTGACAAAATCAGGAGAATTTGAAAATTATTTTGTTGTTGAAAATGATGTATCCTATGTATGTTCAATTTTTACAGCTAAGACTTGAACACGAATTAAGATATAATATAATATCCTAGATCATCGCTTGGATACTAAAATGCAACAGTCTGATAAGTGGATTTTTATTATTTTTTTTATGGATATTTAGTTTGAAATTTTGACAAAATTAGATATTTAAACAAAGAATACCAATTTTAGTTAGATTTTTGTCATTCAATAATATTCGTTGGACCTTGAAATTTTAATCTATGTTATTATATATTCTACTAACTATACACGTAATATAACATTTTTTAATTTTCAAAACATTTAAATTATTTTTAAACCTATTTATTATTTGTATCTCGACACTGCTCTACAGTAAGTCGGTATATTGACTCAAAAATTAGTAATAATTCTATATATATTATATCGGTATATTATGATGTACCTACCTAAATATATTCTATTTTAACAATTAACTAATTGCGATGTTTTCGCAAAAATTAATTCTACCGCATTACTATGTTTGTAAAATAAATTACTTTATTACTATGTTAGCAATATAAATATATCTTAAAATATACTTAGTAATGTAGATCGATAGACCTTCGTTCAGAATCGTTTTTCGTATGCAATGATTTGTCGCATTGAATTCAAATTGAATATATATATATTGCAGTATTATAGTATTACATTGACTCACTCAATGGCGAGAGTACACACTATTCTACAGGAAAGTGGTTACTTCCTCGTTTTTATTAATAAATAATATGGTACATTGGTGCTGATTTTCAGGTGTGTGGAGGGAATGTTATGGCTCGCGTCGAAAAAAGTATACATGTATATAATATATATATGTATACTATATGTCTACGTAAAATTTAGTATGTGATATAAAAGATCGGTTCCAGTCAGAATTTTATAATTAAATACAAAATTCGGAATTTCGGATGTGGTTTTTATTCGGTCAGTTTTTGTTTATCCGTTCGAATTTTGGTACTGCAATACAATCTTGCTTGCCCGTTTAAAAATCAGGCAGATCATTCATATTAAAATTTAAAGGAACAATAAACGAGTGTAGTACTATTAGTATTCTATTAGTACCTACTTAGTATGCAAAAACAGTATGAATCATAACTAGCCACTAGGCGTCTAGGCAGATACCTACCTAAGCAAAAAATAATATATTATGTTACACTACTAGATATGCCATAGTAACGGTTATAATATGGTTAAACACTCAAAACAATAACAATAGGTACGAGTAATTATTATCGAAAAATGTCAACGTTTTAAATGATACATTTTTATTTCTTCATTGTACAACCTATTGGGGAGTTTTTTTTTTAAATTTGCATTTTGAGTATCACTGCGTTTGAGTCGCGCATTATTTATATTCGCTAAACGGCCACGCGACGTCATTCACCAATTTAAACTACACTGCATGTAAATAAGCAATAAAACAACGGTGATTTCGAATATTTTATTCGGTTTTGATTACTTACTATAGTAATACCTATGGGAAATATTTATTTAGATATGACCACTGTACACAGCTGTACATTTTTTCACCTCCTGTTTACTGTAATATTACGATAATCATATTAGTCATTATGGCATTGCTTATTGGTTATTAATAAATTTTGTTTAAACAATTCTAAAAATAACGATAACGGTCTTTGATGCCGTGCAGCTAAATGTTAGGTGCTGTTTATGTTAAAGAAAGTAAAATATGGTTTCAAAAATAGAAACTTTAGAATTCGTGTTTGGCAACCATGTTCACAAAAAAGTTACCTATATCTCAAAGATTACAGGTAGATACAAGTATACAACTATCTGAATTCGTGACCATGGCCAACACGGCATGTACAAAATAATTCCTAGTTCCTAGAATATTTTTTACATGAATATTGAATAATATTATACTATTTGTTTTAATTTTTATCTATAGGTAAATTAATCTTATCGGTCAAAAAATTTAACACGAGGTTCCGCATAAGTTGTTCTTACTGGGATTAAAAGAAAACCGACTAAATCCTTATTACATTTTTATAAGCGTTTGAACTCGGAATTTGTCACATTTTGTAAAATATGTCAAAATATACCTATCCAATGACGTAGTATACTAGACTTTAAATATGGGAAAACCAAAGGAACAACTGATAATTGTGTACTAATATACCAAATACTATTAACCTAACCTAACCTTAATACAGTAATACACTAACACTTCTTATATAGAAATAAATTAACATAGGTAATTCATAGGCGTGCGCAGACTTGCACAAGAGATGCAGCATAGGTACAGAATAAAGCAGTCAAATTAAATTTTAAAATTATTAATTGTGTTATTTACGGGTAGATTGTAGTACTGATACAGTGGCTATAATAATATAATTCGTAATTTTAACTAATAGGTGCCTATTTGTTGTCAACTAGCTATAATTTCTAAAAACTAAAAAGTAAAGAAAAACATTTTAAAAATTGATTCAGATCCATTTTATCGTGAATCTTCTGCTGCACCCGTCCTCACGCCTATATGTTAAGCTCATACTATATACTAAATAATAATTATTACTCAGAATAATGCGTCACTTGTGTGACTGTAGTGTGTAGGTATACTGAAATTCCAAAATTATAATTATCGGTAAAAAATTGTCGGTGTTTCGGTTTGATGTTTGAGTACTAATGTTTTCTCCGTTGTTTACTATTATCAATATTTAGTTTGGAATATAAATTCCCAGAGACCTAAACAAATAAAATAATATTACGAAGTGTTTGTTCTTAAAAAGCACACAATATTGTGTTTTAAAAAAATAACCTTTGTCTGTTTATATTTTCATAATATGCTTGTACAAGAATCATGATGGGTTATTGGACTAAGATGTAATGGATTGAAATCTGTAGTACCTACTTATATCTACACTTTTTAGTGGACCTCAAATTGCGTTTTAGAAAAGAGTGGAGGGTTCTTGAAGGATACCTATACATAATTATCAACGATATTTATTATTTATATTTTATTTTGATCATTACACAATTACATAAATTAGTATTGTAATACTATTCCTATAGCCACTATTATACAAATACAATCGTTTTATAATCACAGCTATAAATTAGTAAAAATGTTTACTCATAACAAGTTGAAAACGCTCTAAAAATTTTAAAAAAATCCTCCAAAAAGTAAAATTTGTTCGAAAATGCAAACTAAAGGTGGGTAATTACTGTTCTGCCTTCTGCTGTATATAGTAGGTGTCGAGTGGGTCACTGCAATAATGGATGAGTTACGTGATATATCATTATGTATTCGAAAAACAATTTTGAGCGGAGACAACCAGTCAGCCTATATTACTCACAACTAACTACCATAAGTATATTTTATCATGTTAGTCATAGAATATATTTTATGTTATATTTATATTGCCATTAGTAATTTATATTTTATTTTACTATAAGTATTATGGCATAGGTAAGTTGATCTAAATTTTACCAAAATTATTGCATGTTTTAATGCATTATAATATTAATGTTTCATGTAATTGTCAAGTTATAATAGCTTATACTAAGAAACTCTAAAAAAAATGTATAATAATATTTAATTTTTTAGTTCCAGCAATAAAAACTTATGATTTAATGAGTTAAGAGAGTAACTGAGAGTTAATGAGTAGATTAAATAGTTGTTTACTCTACATTTATAACGTGAACATTTCTCAAGCATTTTTAAAAAAATGTATTTGAAAATTGAATTGTTTTATCTCGTGCCTAATTTTGAGTTCATATGTAATAATAAAAGAATACATTTTCATATATGATGTATTTGATCAAATGAATATTTAAGTCTCTAATTTTTTTTCTTACCTATTGATCTAAAGTCCGGCAACTATGGGCGAGAAAAGCATGAATAAATTGGTAGTAATTGTGGGAAAAATTGATGGAAAGTATTAAATTTAGTTTTGTTCTGTGGTATTAGGAATCTATCATAGATCATTTTGGTAAGGGCGGGAAAATTTTCCACCACAAAGGCCCCGAGTGGTGGCAACACTGATTCCTGTCGGACGGGAAGTAGTTTCGACCGCCGGTTGGCGATAGTGACGCGCGCAATTTGAACTCGTGCCTTGACCGCGCTGCTGAACGACCGCCGTAAAAACGCGTACACACGAATGCGTCCCACCGACACCACACCGTACCAGTACCACGACCACTTCCGTACCGGTACACACGACGACACCGGTTACCGAACACAGTCTCGCGGCACCCACCACCCCGCCGACGACAAACTGCAAACCCACCACCCCGCCGACGACAAACTGCAAACCATCCCCTCCACAGACTGCGCACCGAGCCGTCGGTACTACCCCTCCCCGCCCCGCATCGTGATATTCCGTGACGGGTTATCGTTATGCACGGGCGGCGTTGGGAGTTTATTTTTTCCATATTCGTTTCCTAACAATTATTGTTATTATCGCCTTCGCTCATCCGTTGCCGTTATCGAAATATGAACCGGAATCAATGCTGTCGGGTAAAAATAGTCTGGTTCGAAAAAACGGCCGTTCTCGTCATCGGTTAATCCAGCGGGAAATGTCTCGATATTATCCCGTCGAACGTCATCGTTATCATCTCGGCAATCGTCGTATTCATCGCATCGCCGATCGTTTGATCTGCGGCCGTTTAGCATTGCCGCCGACCGCCGCTAAATATTATATTACCGCGCGCCGACGACGTCCGTTACCACCACCACCGACGCCACCGCCGACACCATCGTCGTCGTCGCCACTGACGCGGCCGTAGACCGTAGTCACTGCTCACTAGTCGTAGACCGTGTCGCGACGTCGGTGCAGAGCTGTCCGTTCGCTCACCCGCAGTAGTGTGTTCCGTTGCGTGGCGGGAGAAGGGCTTGTGGGTACGTGCACATCGCGCGACATCAGGGCCGGTTGACGACAAGACGTGCTGAAAAATAAATTAACCGACTCGCCGCGCACAGATCATCACCATCGTCGCCGTGTCCAATATCACCATGACCACCACCACTAGTTTTCGGACGGTAAGTAGTGCTGCGGGCGACGTGGTGACATACGCAGGTCGACGCCACGTCGGACTTGACTATTTCGGTCGCCACCCCCTACCCCCTCCGTAGTGTAGTCGTTGTTGCGCTGATTATTTTGGGTATTTTTTGACAAAAAAGTTGTTTTCGATAATTATTGTCAAGTCTTTAAGGCCGCAGACGAGTAGGTATATACCACCGAAGGACATGACGATTCCGGAAGTCCTCGGTCGCGCGTCTCGCGAATCCTCCCGAGTAGAAATCTCGCAGAACTGCAAAAACTTGTCATTGCTGCCCAAACCGGAAGTCAGAAGACATCGGCTGTTAGTTGTTACTTGTTGGCAATGTCGCTACTTCACTCGATAAATTTTATTTAAACGATCTTGAGCATTTTCGTTTATTTTCATTTAAACGCATCTGTCCTATGGTAATTTATTCGTTTAAACCTAAAATCTAGTCCCAATTCTTTAGTTCTGGAAATACGATGTTCGGTTTGCTGACAAGCAACAATGTAGAATTCCTGATTTATTGTTGCTAACCTTCACCGTGAAACACTCAGCAAAGTTGGATAATTTGTAGTTAATTTTAACTTTTTGGCATCTGGCTTGTAGTTGTTCAGCACACCATAGAGTAACCCAATTTAACTGATAAAAGTGTTCCTTTTCACTTAGAAAGTTAATTTTTTTTCGCGAGATTAGTGTAGATGATAATAGACCCATCATACACTACATAAGTACATATGTATTCCCTAATTTTATAATGCCAATCATATTATTATTGTTGATGAAACTTATATTTTTATTAAAAACAATATTGATTATTATTATTTATTCTATAGAATATAGATTTGTCAACTAAATGTTATCATGTTTTGTTATTGTTTTCTTTGTGGCTTATCATAAACAACTAATCTTTTGACTTTGGAACATGATTGACAATTAATATCTAAGTGTAGGTTCAGGCACAATATTCATTATAATATGATATGTTTTTTCTTAAATACAATTTTATTATTTTAGTAAGAAAAATTCGAGGAAAAATTAGAACATATTTATATTATACCTTAAAATCATTATATACAATATATGTGCATATTATTCATTTGATATCTAGGTGTATTTTTAAGTGCCTAATTTTTTATTTTTTATCATTTTAAAAATCTAAGACTACCTACTAAGCTACCCAAATTTTATTCAAATACAATTTTATTCTAAAGACCATACCAATTCTTTAATCAAATGACTATCCTCTGTATCTTTTCCTCATAATATATCCCAGAGACCTATAGTGTTAAGCAAAGGGTAAACAAAAATTTGTTGTGTAACCTCCTTCTCATTTTCTTATTAAAATGTTGTGTAAATTGTAAATAAATTGTACCTAATAAAATTTAAATTAAAAAAGAAAATGTATGGTATTCTACAATAGGTACCTACCTACTTGAAACTTGTATTAAAAAAAATTACTTCTGTATCTATATCATTTTTTTTTATTGTTAGGTATTTAATTTGGTTACCATGAGAAGTGTTCAAAAGGCATCCCCTCCTATTACCAGCGGCAGATAGTTCCTTTTTTTGGTATAGTGAAAATGTTTAAAATTCTATGTACAAAATTTGTATAAATTTGATATCACCTGTAAAGCTATTCACATCTAAGACTAGGATTTATAAACGATAAAACAATTGTAAAATATGCATTATGCTTTGTATAAAACATTTTTTTTGAGATTTCTTTTTATTTCTACCTATCTATTAGGTATTTAATATTTTTAACATCAAAATCAGAAACTACTTATATTTTATATAGAATTATTATTTATTAATAGTACCTAGTTATTATTACAATGAATATTGCTATAATGATATCTTCTTTCAAATCTTGAAACTCGAATGGCCCGTGATTGGAACAATGAATGGATTTCTATTGATTAAAATTTGTAGTACTAGTGAAAAACAAAAGTAATGTGTAGGTAATCCTATCCGGGGTTTGATCAAGATAAGATTAGATAATACATTTATTACAGTATAAATAGCCCAAGCCCAATAACAAACAACAAGATTCCATAAATTGTCTAATAATCTGCTTAAAAAAAAATTATCAATAATATCCAGTAGGTAAGTAGGCAGTTGAAAATTAAAATAAATTAATATTTTTTTTTTGCATAATGTACAAAATATTTCAAGGAAATTAAGTAGAGTACCTAATACAATTTGTACTTGATTATTTTGTGTTTTTTTGTCTCAACTAATAGTACAATCATTGTAGATAAATTAAAGTGTATCTAAGCTCTATATTTATTTGTTAAAGCATTCTTAGTGTTGCCTATGTTTATTTGTACATACGTTTTACAAATGCTTTGTGCAAATACAGTCAAACTAATAATTTTTTCTTTTAGGCTAGAATTAATGTTTTATTCTATTTTTACAATTTTTATTCATATAATAATTTAATTGTTCTTGCATATTATGTTTGTTAAAAATAATGTGAGTAAAGCATATTTTTACGTTCATTGATTAGTTTTGCATATTTTTCTAATATTTTTTTGAGCATATTATATTTCACTTCTTTTAGAATAAAAATATGGACTTTTCTGGTAATAATTGGGAGCCAGGAGGTAACTACTTAATTATTGAAATTTAATTATTGATAAACATTAAATTTACAGTTTTATTTATTTATTAGATATTTAGATCTTTGAGGCCAGAATGTGTAATGTTGTTATCATTTATTAATGATACCTGCCTACAATTGCAGCCAAACTTAATAAATAAAAATAAAATGCTGTGTAGTACCTAGGCACAGTAGTATATACAGTTAATAAAATGGTTACCTACCTTCTTAAAACTAATAGTGTTATTTATTTTATTAATATATATTACAATGTTGTTTTATGCAATGGACAATTTTAGAATAATGAATCATATATTTTTATGTTATATTTGATGTTTAAATGTTTAATTTTAATTTGTCAGTATTTTATACCTAGAACATTTTAATATAATATTTAAGGTACCTAAATTAATTGTTTTAGTCAGATACCGTACTGTGTGCTCGTATTTTAAGTTCTCACAAATTAATTAAAATATTATATTTTATAAATATCTACCTACTTATATTATATTTTATAGTGTGTTTGTTGGTATAAAATATAAATTATAAATTCTCATATCCTTGTATTTTGTCCTTGAAACAAAATAATCATGGGTATAGCTGCTTAGAAAACTAAGTCATCAATATTGCAAGGGACTTTATGGCGACATCATATAGACATTATTTCAACCCTATTCTTTAGTGCATAAATTATTGTGGTTAAGTATAAATAATGATAATACCTACCTTCTTCAATCGATTTTAAAATGTCAGTTTTTGAATTGTAAATTGACTATTGCCTTATTTTAAAAACTATGTTGACAGGTATGGCAATATATTAAGTGTAATGGCTATATTAATAATAACTGTAGAACATTAATAGCTTTAAAGAATTTAATAATTCTATTAAGTGTGTAGTGCATAGAAATGTCTTTCTTTAAGTCTTTCATAATACAAAACAAAGTTTGTTTTTGAATTCTCTCTACAAATTTTATGTTGCTGTACTTCGGTAAAATATTTTGGTTCTAAGTAAGTTTCAACATATCTCTACCGTAATATTTATTAGTGACTTTCATTTTAGACAATTATGAGATCAAACACATTAGAGTAGATTCAATTAGATTACATTACCGTATTTACATTGGTAATGTTTATTGGTTGAATTATCCATTTATGCCTTTTAAATGTTCATTTAAATTGTCTAAATTTGCTTACATCAATTTACATATTGTATACTAAGATACATAGAACACGTGCTCTCGTGATATTAAGATAATATTATTCGTGTTATATCTTGGTTATAAATAATTTTATTCACGTTGATTTCTAGGACATACCTTTTGTCTATTGCTAATTAAATTCTGTTGGAGGAGGTGATACTCCCTCTACTTATATTATGGCCATCAATAATTTATATCCATGTCTATTTAATTAGAATTCTATAACATAGTTGATTTATCATAAAACTGTTTATTGTCATCAGGGTCATGCAATGATATTTTTTAATTGGTTAACGTGTGTCACAATGATATTTTTAACTGACGAATGCCTTTGAATAAGTTATTTTATAAATTATGTTTAATTTAAGTACCAAGTAGGTAATTTAGATGATTTTAATGTGTTATACAGTAATACCTAAGATTTGTGAATAAATTAAATTACCTACCTAATATTAATTTTGTTTGAAATTAATTGATATGAGAATGAGGTATTATAAACTAGATTTCTTTCTTCGTTTATTTATTTAACACATTACAGTGTTAAGATTGTAATATTTACAAAAATATTAAATACACTAACTAGGTAGTACTGCAGTTTACCAAAATACAGAGAATGTGTACAATGAATAAACTCAATATTTAATTTAAAAAATTTTATCTTTTAACCTTGTGATAAATTACTACTAACAGTAGTATGATTAAATTATTAAACTACTTATTACAGAGATCAATGAATAGCATATTTATATATCCACCGGTATGCAAATATAAAAATTAACCATTTATAGATACTAAATTCAATTTGAAATACCAATGGGAAAATATTTTAAGCAATTAAAAAAAAACTTTATAAAATCTATGGTAAGAGCATCTATAGAGTTAATACCTATCTAAATTAATTTTAAAAAAATGCATTTATGCTATATAGGTATTTATTATTTGCATGGAATATGCATTAGCTCATTGAACCAGAACATTATATTATTAAAAAAAAAGTATTAAAAAGTAGTCTGGCCATGTTAAAAGTATCAGTTGTTATGAATTAAATTAAGTAGGCTTAAAGAAGTTAGTTGGTGAAAGTAATTTAAAACTAGATATGGAACAGTAGTCATTCTGAAAATTATTCAATGACACTAACCATGACATAAATCATGCTCATGTACCATCACAAAACAGTACAAAAAATAATGATATAATCAGTATTAAATGGCATTGTTTATATTATTTTAATACTGGTTTCATATTCCTCAAAGAAAATACATTCCTGAAATGATTTTATTTTGATCTATTACCTAATAATTTAACCTTTTATTGTTTTTTGAAGAATAATATGTATAAAATATAGTGATATATTATTTACCAACAATCTTTCTCCATGCCTTTTTTTCTAAATTTTAATTTCTGCTTTTTTTTAGGTCCTAGATCAATAATACTTCTAATATAAATTCCTGAAGACTATTGAAGAATTAAAACTGAGTGATGTAAGTATAATAATTTGTTGCGGTACTAATGTAAAGTTAGTTGTTATGTCCTACCTAGTATTGAATTTCTTCGTGATTAAAAAAAATGAATAAATACCATTTTAGATTCTAGAAAACAAAGGAAATGCAATAGTTTTTTTTTTTCGATCACTGAAAATGTTTTGAATTTTAACTATGAGTGTGGTTTCTGGTAGCAAATACTAATTACTAGATCTAGTTGTTACTTTAGGTGAGTCTATAGTAGAAAAAAAATTTGAATTTTAACAAAACTGATTTAGTTTTTTTAATGACATTTTCAACAATAATTTTCAAAATATTTTGATTCTTTTTGTGCTATTTTAGTAAATATGCATGAACATTTATTACATGTTCCTTATAAGTTGATTACATTATGTAAAAATATCGAAACATTTGCTAGAATTTTTTTTGGAATGTTTAAAGTTGAAATATTTTACAAAATTTATCAAAATAATGAAAATTAACAAATTATTTTGTAGATAAAGTTTATAAAAAAAAATTTAAAAATTTAATACTAGATTTATATCTAATTTTTATAGCTATTAATGTTATTTTGATGTACTTATTTCAACAAATATTATTCGTCAGGACTTGAAATGTTTACTTGTTTTATTATATTTTACTATAGGTATATTATGATATTTTTAAAACATTATATTCATTTTAAGCCATTGCCTATTTATATCTCAAATATTAACCATTATAATAGTTAAATAAACCTACCATATTACTCATAACAAAATAAATATATAATAAAATGTATTTAGTAATATAGCCTATTGGCTAACAGTCCGTTTTCCACTCAGATTAAATTTTTATTTGTTGTGATGAGTTCAAATTTAATACATACACTACAGTGACCTCTTTGCAGCCACTAACTATACACCAGAACAAGTTCCCCAGTTTTTTAAAATTAATCATTGATTTTTATTTAAGGCATATTTTATGTATTTTTCCTAAATCAAATTTTTGGAGCATAAAGTGGTAGTATCAGCCCATTTAAATTAATGTTGCTTTTAACTTACTATAAATGATAATGTTTAACTATTAATTATTTTTATGCACATTACTTTGATTTTCTTTTCATTTGTTGTAAATGCTAAAATATTTTAATTGTGACTTAATTTTTACCTTAAATATTAATCATGTTGATTTTAAAATTTTATGTTTCAGAACAGTCAACAGTTTGAAGAAATGCCATGATAGGACGATTGTATTCTTTAATTTTATCGCTTGGCAGCCTTACATTAATCACATTTTGTTTGTGGTCAGTATGGAGCAAGATAGCCAATGTCGACGAGTCACATGTAGGCCATGTCGAATATCGTATACTTACAATAGAAAATGTTACTTCAAAACCATTCGAGTTACATTCTTTGGCCGAAACAGATCTTCACTCTTTGATCGATTTGCCATCTTTCAATTTCAATATAAACCAAAAGGTATGCAACAACAGCACTAAATTGATAATGGCTTTAGTTCATACTGCGCCTGGACATTATGCCAAACGTCAGGCTATAAGAGACACATGGGCAAAGATGATACCAACATTATTTTTTATGGGTCTCCCAGATTCAAACATAACTCAAAACAATGTTGTCTTAGAAAATCAATTGTACAGTGATATTGTCCAAGGCGACTTTATAGATTGTTACCGTAATTTAACTTATAAACATGTGATGGTACTGAAATGGACTTTGTACTATTGTCCTTGTGCCAGGTATTTGCTCAAAACTGATGATGATACTTTAGTTAATGCACCATATTTATTGGAAATACTCAATCATAGATTATCACCTTTAGGAGCTCGAAACTTGCTTATGTGCCAACTTATGTGGTCAAGTATGGTGAAACGTTCTTATCGATCTAAATGGAGAGTTTCATATTCAGAATATCCAAATCGTTGGTATCCAATTTATTGTAGAGGCTGGGCGATTGTGTATTCACCAGATGTTATTTATAAACTCTATACGGAAGCACAAGTGTCTCCATATTTTTGGATTGACGATGTTCACATAACTGGTACAATAGCTGATAAACAAAATATAACTCAAACAGATTTAGGAGATTTAGCAGTGGATGAATCCGATGTGCTGAACGATAAAAATATTAGTCGCAAGTTTTTATTTTGTTTACTAACTGAAGCAGATCAGTCAATGAGAAAATTTTGGAATACTCTATTACAACCAGATGATGCAGTTGTTTCATCTTCAACCAATCTTGGCTTGACGTAAATGTTGGTAATAAGTAATGACTAAACAAATATGAGTAATACATAATAATTTTTTAGAAGATTGAACAATGAATTGTGATAAAGTAGCCTGTAAACAAGTTATTTGTTATTATTTTATTTTTATTTTAGGAAGTTATATATGTAGGTATTTTTAAATAAGGCTGATATTAAAATTGAGAGTTATAAAACAATGTGTATGTATAAATTATAATATTATTTTATTTTAGATACTTAGGTACCTAATTATATAGTGTGAACTGTAAAGCGCTACAAACTATCTTTAAGGGGTGTTTAATATAAAAAGTTTCAAGTGATATATTTATAGACATGACGTATACTAATTACAATATACTTAGTATAATTTTCATTTATAATGATATACTAATTAATTACATACATATTAACTAACCATATAATTTGTAAAATGTACATATATAATTACTAATGTATTGTTATATCTTATTTAATTTTAATTATTAATATCCCTTGTTAAAACCATTTGTACCTATTAAATAATAAAAAAAAAATAGTATTGACAATATACAGATTCTGTTTACTTATAGCTTAAAAATAAGAAATTTAATTTGATTAAATATATTGATATTAATATTTGTGGAAAAAGTGCAAATAAAATATACATCATGAAATCATTGTTTCGAAAAAACACTGCAACGGGGTAAAACAGAAAATAGTAAGGTTTTCATGATTTCAAATTATTATGAGAATGTAGTTCAACTAACTTAAAACAATAATTTAGATTCTTCAACCCCCAATTTTCAAATTTTACCAATCAAATATTTATGTGTAATATAAATAAAATAGCCAATTGAATTTTATTAGTTTAATTTTAATCTTATGAAAGTTGGTGATTTCGGATAAATTATGTCCAAAGATAGGACAGTATTTCACCATTTCTCAAATGTGCCAATAGTTGGTACCCAATATTATTTTATTTAATTAATATTTTATTCCTATCCAAAAGTAATAAGTTTAAATCACTTGAAATATTTTAATATTTAACATCTCTATTAAGCTAAATAATGTAGGTAATCGTATTATTGATAGTTTTGTTTTTCAGTTACAAGCAAATAAAATGTATTTCATTTTGGTTATTAAATTGTTTGCATTCCAAGAAAATGTGTACCTCAAAGTAAATATTTTTGTTTTATAACATCTTATGTATGAACATTTTTCTGGCTTATGTTTTTTTTCCACGTTTAATCGTAAATCATAGTTCAAATGTTATTGATAAAATTATATCACAAATTATTTTAATAATTCTTGATATGATTTTTTATAATCCAATAAATAAAGTGATAAAACCAAGAGAACTAAATAATCGGCAGTGGTAGACTTCTTTAATTTTAGGAATGATCTTAACCATAACATTGACTTTAAAAAAAAAGTATTCTATGTTTAATATAATTTCTTTCAAATATTAAATCTGTTTTTAAATTAATTTTTTCTTGTTTTTATTTTTAAGTATGCCAATATAATTTGTAATACAGTCCGAAAAGCAAGGATTAAAGACTAATTATTACAATTATTGTTAACTCTGTCTAAAGCTTTAACTATTTTAACATAACTTTGGAGATAAATGTGCTATATATAGGATTATATGATTGTGAAACTTAAAATTGATATAAGATGGTTAAACAAATTGAACCTACTGATTATGCTTCTCCAATCTCCAATCTGCCACAAATTAGTTAGTTAACTTTAAATTGCTAAAATGTCATTATTGGGTTTCCTTAACTTGGAATAATATAAGGTATGATTAGTTAAGTTTTTGATATTGAAATAAATGTTTTATAAAATGTATACCCAGAACTTATTGATCATAATATGATATGTCCTTATATTATGATTTACAAACATTTATGTATAAATTAAACAAAACTAAATAAACCAGTAATTTCTACTGTGCTTAACTTTATATTAATAATTTGTATTAAATTATTTTTAATCCTTGCTTTTTGTTGCATACTTGTTCCTAATATAAGTATTAATTTTACAATTTAAATGTATTGTTGAGACTTATAATTATTATAACAAAGTATCTTAATAAATAAAAAATAAAAATATTTTAATGTTTGAAGTTGATGTCAAAAAAAGATCTCATGAGATGTACTTAAATTGAGTTGAATGTTTCAATGTAAGCTATGAATTGTTTTTTTGTTCTATTAAAACGTATACTCGTAATATTATTTTAAGATAATTAGTTCTCATAAATTTTACCATTTCACTTTTTTTTCTATTTTGATGGTTATTTAAAATTAACAATTTCACATGTTAAATAATCTATTAAAATAATTAATTCAGTTAAAAAACATTAAATTGGTGCGATTCAAGTTTTAAGTTATAACAACAAGGCATATCTAATTTAATAGTCGAAACTAGGATACTTTGTTTTCTTAATTTTAAATTCGAACACTAATTACTATTATCTTCAGTTAAAGTAAATTCTGAAGAATGTGTTTAAATATTCGTGTTAAAAACCAGAATTTTGTTGAAAATGGTTATTTTTTATTTAGCAAGATGCCTAATTTACTAAAATCTGTCATTGATAAAACATGTTTTTAATAAAAGTATGTACTTAAACTTTTGTTTTGTATATGTAATCAACCATTAAAAATTGTTAATGTTAAGAACATAATATTGTAATTAGTATATATCAAATACCAAAAATTGTTAATTATAATTTAAAAAAAATATATATATAATTTAGAATATTTTTATTAAATTGGTGCCAAATTTTAGAACTTAGTGTCAAAAAAATGTCAGTTATAATTTGTTGCTCAATTATCACAGTAATTATTATTTAAGTATTTACCTTAACTTTTATTTATAACAGTTATAAGTTACTTATTATTTGTTTCATACATTTTTTTGTTTTATTTATATTTCATAAAATATGTATTAGGGACCAATTTGTCTACTACCGACAGATGAAGAATCTGGTATACATAAATGAACAAGTGACTCGAAAGAGTTTAATAAAATTATATTTCAAATGTGTTGTTAAAGATACACAGATATAATATTAGGTGCTCTTCAAAAAAATCAATTTTTAAAAATATAAATTCAAAAAAAAAATGATGAAGTATGTTTGAAAACAAGTTAAAATTGAATTACATTAGTTGTATCGTGTTTATGTATTTTACTTGTGTACAATGTACCTATATTTGTTTGCAACACATTCCTTAAAATATATTTTAAATGCCTAATACATACTATGTTAGTAATAAAATACTGTTTATAATCACTGATAATACAAATTATTAATTGATTTGAGTTTTTGATTCTGGCATTTTTATTTAATGATTATTTTATTGAATATAAAGTTGTTATTATAATTTTTAAGAATCCTTGTTTTATTTGAAATAAAACGATTTTGATTTTGTTTGTTTGAAATAATTATTGAATTTGTTTGTAAACCTGTAATTATCTCTATAATCATCTTATTTCTATAAATCCTATACTATTCTTGATAGTCTAGGGGTAAAATTGGGTATCTAGTCTTAAATTCTGAATTTTAATCTCAATATTATAGAGGATGATTCACCAAGCATACCCCTACTTTTTCCCTTAATATGAGTATATTTTGAGTTATATGTGTAGCTTTTTGTACTTAGAATAGCAGATCAATGATAATGAATTAAAAATATATGAGGGGCCACGGTGACTTGATAATTTTAGTAATTAATATTAATTTATCAACATTTATAATTTGTAAAAATTATCCAAATGAGTTGTGTTGGTCTGGCCTAACCTAATCTACTGAGCAAACTGCCTGGAGGCCCTGGGATATTTTTAAATATTGGGAATTCATAGATTATATTTGTATTACAGATAAGTAATTATTAGTTAAAAATAAAATGGTTTTATTGCAATTTATTAAAAGTCTGTTGATTTTTTTTTAGTTTTCACGAGACATGTAGGCTTAATTTAAAGCCACACATATATTGTAAATATAGTAAATATCAGATTCAATATAACATAGTATATGAAGTATATACATCAAAATTATCCACCCGATAATTTACAGTAATAAAGGAGGTTCTGTTTGAAAAACGGAATTTAAGTTTGTAGAATTTGAAAATATAAGTACTTGTTTAAAAATTCAATAAATCAGAATTTAAATTAATTAGTTATTGAATGTATAAATGGGGATTAGCTTTACTATGCTGGGTGAATACATATTACCTACATACTCACTCTACATTACCTCTAGCGAGAGAAAGAAAGTTTACCTTAAGCCAAATTAACTTTTTAATAAGCTTTTGAAATATTCTCTGTCCAGAGAGAGAACTCGTCATGGATCGACTAAAATCGGTTTTTCTGCGCATCCCCACGCGACACCTTGTCATAGGGGAACATATTTCTAAAGCAGGGTGACGCTGGGGTATGCTCGGAATCGGCGCGTTCACTCTCTGGACAGAGTATAGGTACCTTTTTATTACGACGGCATTGGATAAATGAATGAAAAATGACAGTTTTAACTATTTTTTTGTAATTCTAAACATAGTTGTTACCTATAAATCGTAGGGCCTTGAAAATCTTTGCTATTAGCTACGTAGGTATATAAGTATATTATCATTATTTACACAATGACATTTTAAAATATTTTGACTAATATTTTAAGCATGTTACAGAACCTAAAATCTAAATGCACTCGTTGTCTTTTGGACTTTGGTAAATACATAGGTGCCTTCCTAATACGAATGGGTATGTAGTAATACGAATCATGACGTCCCTTGTCTATACATAATATGTGGCCGTAATGTTGTATGGGTCATATGGGTTATCAAATGGTGGAACGACCGGATGTACAATGTACTATATACGGCAGTACGGACGCTAACGTTTTTTACTATGACCTCAATGTTTGTGTAAATAAATTATTATAATACATGATAGTGGTATCTTTATATTTAGAAAAAACTTATTCTGTTTTTCTTGATAAATTGTTTTTGTTAATTTTTGATTTTTTTTTTAAACTAATATAGAAAGTATAAACATCGTTGGACTTTAAACTTTTTAGAATAAAATATTGTAATTTTGGTAAATAAATAAAGCCAATACTATTAATTAAATATAAATTTAAAAGAGATCATTAATTTGTATTTTGCTAGAGGCTAGTCGCTATATAGTGTCCTCAATCCTTAAGATAGTTATATTTATATAGAAGACTAGACGAGCAGAAAAAATGTAGCCTACCCACATTTTAATTACACATTAAAACCTAAGTTTTTTTTTATCGTTTTGGACTCTAGGCACGTTTGGGATGTTTTAAAACAGACTCCACAATGAAAAGTCATAGTAGAACACAAGACTTATGTACCATACCTAGGTTTGACGAGTGTTTATATTGTTTAAATAAATACGCGGTTTGCAGTAGTTCAAAATATAATATTATTTTCTTATGTATTTTTAATTGTTTGAATAATACGTGAAGAAATTTAACACAATATACAAATAATTTGATTGTAATATTATTTTACTTAGTGCTGCTATGTTTAGTCAGAGTCGTTTTTTTCGAAGTGTCCATTATGTGCAGCAGACCATGCGGAGTTTACAGAACACCTCACCTCCAAGGATGCTTGCAGAAATATAAATCAGGCCAAAGTTAAAAGTCAAGAACATAATATCATACTGAAGATTTTTTTTTACAAATTATGAAAAAATAAATATCGACCAAAATAATGGACGCATTTTCTCAGGTCGAAAAAACGTATTAGGTACCTTTATCCAGAAAAACCTGTTTTATATATATTTTACTCATAATATTATATGGTCATCACGCGTATAGGTAGGTACCTACTGATACAGTTAGTTAAAAAAATACAATCCCCACGGTTCGGAGGGGCTTTAATTAATTTATATTTAATATGTTATAAATGTGCATGCATATAACATATTACGGGTATCACCTTATCAATTTAATATCACCGACAGTACTTGAACTGCATGTGTAGGGAGCAGAGTACCTCTTTAACATGATACTTCAGCAATTCGGCGACTCAGCGTGCATACTGCATATAGGTACCGCTTATACTATAACCCTGTACCGCTTCTGTTTTGTTTTTTTGTAACGACGCTTTTTATAAATTCTTTTTTTATTTATTACTTTAGTTACTTTAGGTATACGCCTATACCAACTCCGCGTCGCATTATAATAAATACGAGTACTTGAGTTTAAATAAAAATCCATTGCGGTTTTGAAATCATTAAAATGCCAAATATATATAACATAGAAACATTAGGAACCCAATTGCAAGGTCTTTAGACCAGCAAATTAAACTCGAAATATGATTTCGTTAGTATACAATATAGTAGGTACCTATAATATTTTTTTAATTTCGTATGTGGTATGTCCAATAGGTATAGTATGAATGAATATACTAACATTTTTACATTTGGGCATACGAATTGACGGGTTATGAAGTAGCGTCAATAATAATTTTCTTTTTTTTCAGATCGATACTATAATATACCCTTTTTCACTTGCTGTCCACCTCGTCACGCCGTTCTGTAGTATATTATATACATATATAATAATGTAGGTATAGTCTCTCACTCTATTCGAATCGATTTTACCGTTTGATCTCATTAAAATTGTATGGACGAAAAGACGTAAACTTTAATTCCTACAACCACCCACTCTGGTTAAGTTTTTAAATATTTTAGACGTTCGAAGTCTGTAACGATAACTTTGCGTTTATACCCTATATATACTGTATAGGGTCACGCATCATGTCTATATTATATTACATATTTTTCGTACAACAATAATAATAACAAGATAAAAAAATTAATTACGTAGGTATGTTAATATAAAGTTATAAATATACTATTAATGTATACATTATTAATTACCTATAGATAGAGAGAACGGTTTTGTCGTCGTTCGATTACAATTAAGGATTTAGGATTAGTTTTTATTTTTTGTATAAAAGTACCTGTAAGCGGATCAATTTTCAGTCGGTCGTCACTCGTTTGCTATTTCGCCGCCGCGTCGTATAGAGTCGCCGCCGCGAGTCGTCCCTCTGAGTCAGACGCGGAAAGACCGCCGGGTGAGAACGGTTATATTTTATAGGTACCTACCACTAACACGGTTACACATCACTCGTAGCTGCAAAAATGCAAAATGCAGACTCGACCGAAGTCATCGACTTGGCCAATCACGTCGACACTTCCAGAACTGTGGACCAAAGACATCGCATAATCGGAGGTCAGTCGGGGTGTTTTATTTAAGTGGGTAGACTAATAGTTTTATTTGTCTAACGCGCATTTCGCTGATAACAGATGTGGCTGATTTATTCACTCATTTTAAACTATTTTTCTGTCGAAATTAATAAAAAAACATTTGAAACATTGATTGAACAACTTGAATGCCTATAGGTATAGATAATATTATTATAATTTCAGTTATGTCGGTATTGTAGTTGTATCTGCAAAATCAGCTGATAAGTGGAGCTTTTTGTTTTTTTATAATTGATATAGAGCCAATATCGGAAAATTGTGTAATTTATTTAATGCTCAAATACCTAAATAGTACAAATATTTAATATGTAAGTTTTGCTGAAAACAAAGTAATGAATCAATTCTCTATTGATAGGTGCGATAAGTGATAAATACATTCTGTTAGGTACTATATATGCTTGCAACTTATTACAAAGTACAGAAGTTGATAGTGTAAATTATGATCTGTACTTATTGATTTATTATATATATTTAGGTAGTAGGTACCTACATACTCGGTAATGAAAATCAATACGATTGCAATAGATTAATGGAGCAAATCAGTGTATCGTTTATATCTGTAATAGGTATTGACATGTAAAATATAAAACTAATGAAGTAATAAACAAGTTAGTTATTCATATACCTACATCTAAGAAGATACATATTTTTGATATTTTTTAGATACCTAATTAACTTTTTTTAAGAGTATTCAAAAAATTATTATTTTTTATTTACTGTTGTAGAATATAATATAGGTTCATATTTAAAAAAATACTTTTAAATATGTACATTTTAATAAAAATAAATGTATTATGTATGATTATGGTATAAATTTGTTCTTAAGTACAATATTTGATTTTTGTGTTGGTTTCAAATAGTTCATTGTTAATATATTATCTAAATACTAATATGAGATATAAAAATCATGATGTAGGTATACATAATTTTAAAAATATAAGTATATATCTTCTATCTACTATATCTGAAAATTACGATCTACCTACATATATCATCATGGCATCGTTATTTACTCCCGTGGCTATAGAGTATAAAATATAGATTATAGATAACATACTATACATTTTACAATATATTCACATAGGTATACTTATTAATTAATTACTGGTATTATTGTTTATAACCATAAAACTGTCTAAATTATACCAAATACTTATCAATGTATGATAATACATTTTAAAATAAATATACAAGGGAGGGAGGATGAACAGTACGGAATCAATAAATCCCCACTATCTTAAATCGTGGTAACTACCTACAAAAAATATTAATTATTATTGACGATCATCTGTTGGTGTTTAATGTCTGAAATTTGAGTAGATTGTAGATTGATCGTATTTCTAGTAGGTATAGCCGTATAGGTATAATAGTCGATTGATATTTACAAATTTACGATGAGAATGGATAGATAATATTTCTGGCGACACTACAAGGAAAAAAAAAGTAGATAATATCCCGTTTTGTGTTTGACCTCTAATAGTAATATGATCTGTTTTCGTTTTTGACATATCACCGAACCGCAAATTTAACAATAGTGACCTGTAGGTACTCCTGCAAATAATGGTGACCATATTTTTAGAACTGGACAAATAATTTTGGGTTAGCGCTAACAAAAAGACCGCCAAAAGATATTTTGGAGATAACAGTTTGTTATAACCTATTTAGACGAGGTTTGTTGTTGGAAAGGATTGTTGACGGTCAGGAGGGTTCATAATTAAAGACATGTCTCATACTCTCTTATGCGCATATCCCTGGCTATGTGATTCGTTGGCGTTCGGCGCTCATTTTACAAAAATTGTTTATAACTCCGGTCTCCGGTTAGGAGGTTTCTTACCTATTGGCTATTTTATTCGCGTAGATGTTTCTTCACATAACACACTGTATGGAAGAAATAGGAAATGGGATTTAAAAAAGGACGAATAATGTCTCGTTCTAAGTTTGTCGTGACGCAGACATGATGCTCTAAAAGGAAGAATCTTGTTTGCGGTAAGATGTTCAAACCGTGTACATATCCGATGTACTGCTACCCATATATTACATATAAATGGAAGGACATGTATTTTTTTTTATCGTGACTTGTGAGACAGTATTGAAATTGGAAACTTGATTTAAATTTACATTGCTGCTCCTTTTTAGTTTATATTGTTTATACCCTTCCTGAGTCCTGAAGTCCCGACTAAACTTTACCCACCTACATTTAAATGGAATCATAATTAAATTTTTACCTTCTTAATATTGACGGCGTCATAAATTTATTAAAATATGAAATTATTAACATGTTCGTATTTATACATTTTGTACATAGTATTACATTTATAACATAAATATTGCATGTTATTTATATTATTAATTTTATTAATAAGTCCGTATAAACGTAATAACTAGTCCGCTGTCGTGAAATGAGTGTACCCATGTATTGTATACAGTTTGTTTTTAATATAATTTTTTTTTCTATTCATACAATACCCTTCGTGATACAGGCCATTGGGTTCACAAATATTTTAAATCAATAACATATTAATATGTGTACTTATTCTAAATTCTAAGTATTAATATAATTTGTATTGCATTATTGCATGTATACCTGTATTCGGTTGAAGCAATGTGTCGACATACATATTATTATACTTATCATAATTATATCAATTATATAGGGACAATATTTCAATTTTTTGAAATCAATAAAAAAAGTTAAAGCTGACCGAGTTTTTCTATCTTTTAACAGTTTATACTATATAGGAACAATTTAAAAATTAAATTTTTAGTCAGATTAATTAAATTTCATGGGTACTCACTACTACTCAGTCACAATAGGTTTTATATTTCAAATGTTTTTTGGTCATAAGTATGTCAATGGACAATATGTACAAGGAATAACTTATTTAAATATTAGGTAAATAAATAATGAAACTTGTAACAGGTAGGTTAGTATAGGCGACACGCGACATATCGTGAGTCGTGACTCGTGACACATATATTATTGGTTGCAGTGTAAACGACATATTAATTAACACAGTGGTGCAACTAAGAGGGTTAGTGGTTGGTAATTCAAATAATCAATTTTCAAAGTGCTCAATACAATGTCATGGTATCTGAGTAACTGAAAAATATGATTGAAATATTTATACTGCTATAGTTATTATAATAGGTATCTGTAAGACACTATGACCACGGCTACATATAGCTAGTATATAGGTACGTTATTACCCATAACTGTTAATATAGCTTAGCTATCGTATGTCGGCTGTTAATTTATAACGATTTGATAAAAAAAAAAATTGAGTACGTCCCACACCTGCATTAAGTATATATTAAATTAAGTATGTTGCCTCCATCTTACTAGTACGTACATAGCAAATGCACATTCAGCTTTGTTAGTTTTAATATTAGAGTGAAATGTGAATATTGGCCTATTGTCAAATTTAAAAGTAAAAACAATATCTGTGTTCTCGCAGAAGTTATTCTTCATATTTTAATTTTAAAGCTACAGTTGTAACATTTTTAAACATAACATATGTATTTTGTGTTATTTTATTTTATTTTAAATTGTATAAGCTTATAACTTGCTTTTCGAAAAATCATCTGAGAGGATAATTAAGAGTTTCAAATTTATTACATGTGATCAGTTGTTAATCAGGCAGCCAGGTCCATAATAACTATCTCTTTATACAGGTATTAGGTATACACTATATTATTAGATTATTCAATAGGAAAGTCAGTAGCTCTAATTCGGAATTTAATGCAGATATTGCAGTGCATTTTTTTGACTAATGGCTTCCTTTTACCATGGTGTAAAGACATTTTATTTTTTATTTTTTAAAATTTGAAAATAGTTATTTTGTTGAGTGTTATATTTATTTATAACTAGCCGATCCCGTACACTGTATTGCCCGATAAAAATGTCCATTCTTTATGAGATTCGCTTGTGTTAATATTATCAGGTAGCCAATCCACCTGTGGTGCGTACTATATATGTTTTTTTTATTTCGATTATTGACCGATGAATGGCTATTAGTGCAACTCAGCTACCTCGGTAGGCAATGTGTGAACATTTGATTTGATGCATACTTACTATACCTTACTATACCTGATGATCTGCCAGATTGACAAATGGCAGCCAATAAACAAAAAATACTTATTAATTTTTACTAAATATATTTTATTTCTCTTATAACCAAAAACAACCATTTATGAACACAAATTTCCTTTATAAATCTCAAAACCCCTAACCTCCGGGTTGGATCTTACCGGGTCCATTGTCAATCTAAATCGGTCAGGAAGCCCCTTAAACAAACACTAACAATTTCATAAAAATCGGTCCAGCCGTTTAGGCAGGCATAAAGGACAAACAGACCAACACACAGACATTCATCTATATATATATGAAAAAAAGTTTGAAATCAGTTGAATGACACGATTTATATTTTCAATAAAAAAGCATAATGCTTATTGTAAAATTGTATAGGTATGATTTTAAAATGTTGATAACTATATTATAATGTTACTCCAATAGGTAATAAAGATCGCACTTCTCGATGAAATTGTATGAAACATTTTTTATTTGTTTTTATAATATTGTTCAAGATATTCTTATTGACACGTTAATTTTGTAACAAAGATCACGGGTCTATATAATTGACTTGTGTATTGCATTTCATGGTGGATAAAAACAAAAATATTACACCCAGTTCTACCGAGGAGTGTGTTGAGTGTTTTTTTTATTAACTGTTGGATTAGCATATTAGTTATCAAAGTGTGAAAACCATAAAATTTTAAAATATATTATGCTTTATTTTTAATAATATAAGTTGTTTTAATTAACTAAAATTCAACTAATAAAGTTTCTTTAAAAAAACAAAAACAATTATAATAAAATACCTGTTCTACAATCTGTATCATTTTTTTTAATTATTCACAATTGTGACATTTTTTCACTAAAATTAATAAAACCGTTTCACAATCTGAATTGTGATATTTACTATTAATACTTATTTTAATATTGAACAAAAATATTAAATGCGTTAAATCACATATTTTCTATAGGTAGCCAATAACCTATTAAGGTGCCTTATAGGAAATATTATTTTCATCATTTGTTTTAGCGTAATAAAATGATTTCCTTATACGTATCTACTTTATGATTACTCTGCATAAAATTGTTTTTGTTGGGTTACATCACGTATCGTGCATACGAATGTGTATGATAAATAATTATGACAAACTTCGTGAGTCATGAAGTAGAGTTCAACCCATGAATAGTTTTGCTAACGATTACGAAAAATGTATTATACGCCTGTCATAATATTTGTGTTATCATTTTTATAATAACTCGTCTTGGAGTAAATATTAAAACCGATAAAAAGGAATAAAATCTAGAGAATACTGAACAATATGTATACCTGTCAGACATTGGGTGAATATGAACTGATTGGGTCTCGTTCAATTAGAAATAATAAACTCAAACACATACAAGTACTCATGCCTTTTAATTTTTAAAGATATTCGATATAATATAAAATTTGATCTAGTTAATACTTTAAGGAGAGGGGGGTTAAAAAGTAAAATATTTAATCGAGATAAACTGTAAACCAATGTTTGACAAAATTGATTTTATTTTATTGTTGTAATTCAAAAATGAATAACTATAGAGACTTGAAATTTAAACCAAATATTTATATTATAATTTTATAAACAAGATATAAATTAAAAATATTTTGGCTCTTTTTTTGCTATTTATAGATAGTTGAAATTTTCAACTTTAAAATTTTTTTATCGATTTATGTATGTTATATGCATCTTTACAATGATTAATTGTAATTGTATTTCAATTTAACACATACATTGTAATTGACCTACAGTGACCTACTGAATGACAAGATACATCAGTTTTTATCGTAGGGACATTTGCATTAAATACTTATATTAGTATTCTCTAAGTTTGGTAATATGTTTTGAATATTTTTTTGCTATTTATGTCACAGATACAGATTTTTTTAGGATTTTTCCAATTTACCTAGCTATTTTTGTCTCTAGGGTGAAAAACTTTTTGACTTTTATGTGACATTTTAGCAAAAATTTAGTCAATTTACTGAAATAAATTGAATTAAAAATGTGCTATAATTTATAAAACATACTCTGGGTATAAGAGATTTGAGGCTGATTGACGCTCAGAATCGTTTTTTCGCGAAGATACAATGCTTTTTTTTATTGAATTCAAATTTAAAACACCAATATTACAGTTAAATATTCAATTTCGAGGTTCACTATCGAAATATACTATGCAGCAGAAGTGAGTGCTCAAGATTATTTTTCATTTTTGATTAATTGATTGTTATTCTATTAACTTAGGAGATTAAATATGAGCTGTGTTTGTAAATAGGCACTAAAACTATATATATAATACAATAATAATATAATTATAATATAATATTATACGTATAAAATAAACTATATTATATTGTTATCTACTACTAATGCGTCTAGTGTCTAAACAGTACACATTAATGTTTAATATATATATGTCTATATTATTATATGATACGGAATCTTGTTTGGTCTATGAAGTTATAAATACGTCGATTTTGTAAATAAATTTTGATAAATTTGAACCTTAATGAGAGCAATAAAGTCTGTTAGTTTCGCCACATATTGTCATCCCTCAACCTTCGTGGTCTTGTGTATATACCATCATACCATATTTCACCTATATAATAATATATATATACAGAGTGATTCACAAATGTCAAACCATACTCATCCCTCCTCTTCTTTTTTTAGTAAGGCAGTTATGCGAAATCTTATTTTTGGAAATTGAAATCGAATAAATTCATAATCAAATGAATAAATGGGGTTAAGGATGCTTGATGAATCACCCTGTACGTATATATGTATAAATTTATTACATTGATGTCAAGGTTGAAACTTGTAATAACAAATATCCGTGTACAGTAGAATATTGTCCTTCGCAATATTCGATGTACCGTGTCATCTTTCTACAGTCTATAATTCATTCGGTTTATTCAAATTTTTGTGATTTTAATATAATTTTATATTGTGTAAAGCGAAAAAATGTAAGATGTATCATTTGTCGACCGCACTAGAAACAATGTATAGTGAATAATTAATTACATTAGTCTATTAACTAATCTATAAAGATACTGGACTCGAGTAACTGCATACCATTCGGGCTCGCCGAATGTCCAAATAAGTATCTACCGAGGCTTGTGTTTTAGATTATATGGATAATAATTAGTTTATTAGCAAACACGGTGCATGGCTTAATTATAGGTACATAATCGTACATCGTAATTTGTAAAGTAATCTTTGCAAGACCATATTAGATATTTGCTTTTACGTTTGCAAATCACAATTATAATTTTAGTCCGATTAAAATAATAATTGTAATTAATAATCATTTATCGATAAAGTGTACGCTTAAGAATTTTTAGAACAGTCCAACATATTTTTTTACACAATGTGCTATAAAAAAATGTTCTAATCAAGCAATAACAACATTGGTTATTTAGTTATTTAAATGGTTATTCATGAAATTAAAAATCGAACACATCTTTTAATATAGTGCTATACATACATAATACAGTACTTTATGTTTATATATCTATACAGGGTGATTTACAAAGAATACTCACTCCTTTTTTCCTTCAAAAATGCAGTTATTCAAAATCTGATTTTTTTAATTTTTGAATATACTTAAAGACCATATTCTCATATTCTTGAGATTTTTTTTATACCACTTAAGGAGTGTCCTGTGGCGATACAAACTTTTGTTTTTCAAATGGGAACCCCACTTTTTTACTGATTATTATTTAGCGGATCATTTTTTGGAGAATTTTGATGTATTGAAATCAAAATTCGAACGAGTAGTTTTCTAGTTATTACACATTTTGTGCTAAGGATAATATTGTTTATAATTAGAAGAAGGATATTCTTATACAGTATACGTTGTTATCTATAGTCTATACACACAATATAAAATAATACGTCATTTTATATTTATTTAGTCAAACATTTAGGTAAATAGCAAATAAAATCCTTCTTGATTTATTTAGTTATTTTTCTTATTCCATGTGTAGAACTGTATGAGCATATCCCTATTATGGACTATTATCCTTGGTATAAACTATAAATTGTCCAATAACTAGGAAACCACTCGTTCGAATTTTGATTTCGATACATCAAAATTCTCAAAAAAATTATCTCCTAAATAATTTAAAGAAAAAAGTGGATTTAAAAAAAAAGGTTCATATTGCTACAGGACACTCCTTAAGTGGCACAAAAAATCTCAAGAATATGAAAATATGGTCTTTGAGTATATTCAAAAATTCCAAAAATTAGAATTTGAATAAATTAATTGTTAAAGGAAAAATGGGGGGGGGGGGGAGCATGCTTTGTGAACCACCTTGTATTTAATATATGACCAAGATTATTTAATTATAATACTAATTAGGTTTTATCACCCATTAAAATGCATTTTTTCCTAAAGAATCTTCTTGGATTGGATATGGTTCACTGTTAACTGGGCTAAATTATAATCCACATCATAATAATCAAAACCCAATATTTTGATAGCAACAGAATGGGAAAATATACGATGCTACGATAAAAATTAAAAGCATACTATTGTTTCGAATTCAAACAAATAAATTGTATAAATTGTACTACATAAAACTATGGAAATATAAATATCGCCGAGAACTCGAGTCTTTTAGGCGCTGACCAAATCTATATTTGTAACTGCCAATTTTAATTTATAAAATTAGAACTACCCGCATTTGTAATATGAGTACTCGATTTTAGGGGAGGGCATAGGAGCTCCTCTTCAATTTTTTTCTATTTTGAGTGCATTCTTTCTAGTTATTTTCATTTGAACGGCTGAACGGAATGTTTTATTTTGTTAAAATATTATTACTATTTTGTAGTTTTTGTTTCGTTAAATTGTACTTGTTCAATAATAAAATATTAAAATTTATTTAAATGATTTTCTTTTATGATAATTGATAACGTGGTCCAAAGCACTGACTAGTTAGTCAAAGTCTTCTATCTGCTTATCATTATTACTATGTATGATTAATTACCTAATTCGTTAGAAATATTAGAATTTACTTTTATTGTAACCATTGATTTTGATGTAAATATATGACAAGTAAAATTATATTTTTTGTAATTGTTGGTTAGTTAAAATATATTATTTGTATATAGGTATATTATATTTCAACCACGGCTTAGGTTAAGTTTAATCTTTGTAAGGAACGCCAATTCTTTTCAAGTCTGGGAGTTCCTTTTCTTTTATTTTTTCAATTCTAGCTCTAGTTAGAACTATAGATACTAGAAGTTAGTTAGTGCTATAGACTTAAAATTATATCTAAATAAGTACGAAATTTCTATACAAAACAAGCTAATAAATTCTATTTATTACACACAAAAAATTATATTGAAGCTATTCGTATTATTCTACTATTCCAAGTGTTAAAAATATATGCTACGTAGTTGACGCACATATACGACTATATAATAAGAGTATCAATAAAAACAATACAAATTATTTGCAATAGTTGAATATTTATTATTTGACTTATGCTTGACATATATGTAATATGTTTACATTCAAAACTGAAAAAAAGTAACTAAAACATTCCTTTTTGAAATACCAACACGTGCCATAACAAAATTGTCGAAGAAAAAAAATTAAATGGACGACACAGGCATTGGATAGAGCATTGATTATTGACAAAGGTTATTTTTTATAATGTAAATTAATAGTTTTTGCCAAATAGGTATCTCAAAGTCTAGACGAACAAGATATAAACGATTCAATAACATCAAAGCGTTGTGTAATTTCAGTTATCACTTATTTATCAGTATATTCATTTTTTCTATAGTCTGAAAATATACGAACGTTAAAGTAATATAGTATTATTTATAGTTGCAGATGATAATATGATGCATAATAGTGTATAATTATAGACGAAGTACCTACTACTATATTAAAAAAAAATTATCCATATTATTATTTTCGCAATCGTAATAGTGCAACGTTTGGACTTTTTTTTTAAATCGGATTAATGTTTCTTTATAGGTAATTACAAGTATATTGTAAATATTACAAATAGGCAGAAATCCGCGTCATCCTCTCTTATATTCAATTTAATAGGTACCTATATCATTTTCTTGCCAATAATATTTCTCTGAATATTTGCATGCACTACAATTGAACATCAAACTTTCAGTATTAAAAATGGTTGTGATCAAATGTCGTAAAATAATAATTTTGTGTTATAATTTAAATCTATAATAAGCAATAACTTATTATTAATATTACGAGTTAGGGTTATTGGTAGGTACTTACTACTTACAAAATATTATATAAGAATATAAATTAAATAATTTGTATCATAATTGAAAATATAAAATAAATAATTTTAATATTTAAAAAATAAATAAATAAATGTAAGTCAAACATTTTAAAATGGCAAACATCTATCTCTAAGTTTTTTCATCATTCCTAATAACGTATGTATAAGATATTAATAAATAAAGTTAAAAATTAAATATCTGATAAAAAATTTAAAAAAGTATTAACAATGCGTTTGTATTTTTAAAATTAAAAAAATAATACAACCTCCTTTTTTAAATTGCTTTATGGTCATGTCATCTGCCCAAATTTCCTGGAACCTAACCTCCATGGCTCCACGGATAACAAGAAACTACTGTATAATTTATAACTAATAATGGAACGACCTCAATGGATTAACATGGTTGGCCATTCATAGAAAAGTGGTAATTGATCCTGAAAAAGTTCTTTATTACATTTCTCAAGAATCAAAAAAATTTAATATACCTATGTAATATTACATTTATAAATGACAATACATTTTTGTTAATGCATGTCAAAGTAAAAATAATATTTGTTTAGGTATTTAGATTTAATGTACCTAGGTAATACATTCTATTGTTATTGTGGCGGGAGACGCTAAAATCAAGAGTACATCTTTGAGATCAATTTTTCCTTCCTTTCCATTAAACAATTCTGAGAACTCCACAATATGACTAGTAAATAGTGATGGCCGATGGGTGTATACTGTATATGATTTTAATTATCCTTTTACGAGTACAAAATACAAATTATTTGTGATAGAATCACCTTGTATTATATGATTACTAATAAGTAATTTTAGATGTCTTAGTGTTTATGTAGAAATATACTCCACAACAGCCCAGACCACTGAAAGAACAACAAAAATTCGAGGGGAGGAGGGGGTGGTGTTTTCTCGTCACTCTGTAGGCTAAAGCATTGTTTTGTGAAATTCTGCTCTAGATAATGTCCCGATACCGATCATATCGATAATTGGACTTAAACATATTTTTTTGTCTGTTTTTCACGGCCTTCGCCGAATGATACATTTTCGATACCGGTTGAAGCTTTGGAAGAATTACATGATGTTTCCGCTCAGCATTCAGTTAATGTTTTTTTTATCGCCAAATCGGTGGGTGGAAAAGTGGAAAACTCCATTCTTTCCAGCAGTGGCGTACACGCGGGGGGGGGGTGTTCAAACCCCCCTTTAGTATTTTTTCAGTTTACGTAATTACGTAAAAATGTATATTAAAAATGATGACAATTTAAAAAAAAAATTCACAGAGATCGGAAAAAGATAACGGTCCAAATCATATAAAATAGGCACATGAACGGGCGAGATTACCCGTTTCCGTCAATATTAAAAAAAGGTTTGACTTCTGTTTCCACCAATTTATCTGCTGTGTGTTCAAAATATTGTAAAAAAAATACTAAAATTAAAAACAAATGTATTTTTATTTTTACTTAAATTTAACTCAAGTTGTGTAAAGTCTGCACAATTCACTTACATAATATATTATTAAATTGTTCGATATTACTTATTATAGATAACTGGTAATTATTGTTTTTTTGAATTTGAATTTTTAATAATTTTGATATAATTGATAATATAAATTTTAAAAGGTTGTAAAATATTTTTACAGACAAAACTGAATACTGATCGTTTTGGACTTCTTTAATCCAGGAAAAACAATTATTTCCATTTGTTATTATTTTTTTTTTTTTATAGGCTTAGAACATAATATATTTATCTACTTGTACCTACATAGGTAGTCATAGTTTGTTAAATGTGTAGAAAAACTACGAGATAGTGAGTATACGCAAAAAATCTGAAGATAAAATTTCAAATTCAAATTTTGGATTCAATGAGTCCAAAAATGCCCCAAATTCCAAAAACGCTTAAAAAAATTTAAAAATTTAAATCGTCAAAAAATACAAACAAATGTTTAATAAACACTTTTTATTCTGATTCGAAAATACTTTAAGCGTGTTTCCCATAAAACGAACATCATGTAGCTAACTTCGTAAAACAATGCTAAGTGCATCGGCTTTAATATCAAAATATATCGAAAGAGTCGTGTTCGTAGATGGCGGTGGAGACGTGACTGCTAAGTAGGTATAAGGTACCCTATACAAATGCGTGGCTCGTGTCGCAAACGTCGCCTGCGACTGAAATAGCTCACTTCCCGTCATTGTCAAAACAATAATGTACGATGTATATTATGCTATTTCGCGCTAGGTGACATGAATTACCATCAAAATTCGAAGTTGCATAATATTATATTTATACCCATTATATTTGGGATACTACCCGTTGGCGGCCATGATGACACGTGTCAGTCTTGTAATACATTTCCGTTTTCAATATATTTTCGATACGAATACCTGCATAGTTTACTCAGTTCACTGTTCAATAGCGAAAACCTATGTATAGCTATATGTTATTTGTGTATGTACTTATACTTGCATACTTCACGTGTACCCTCTCGTGCGCGTCAATTCGTCAAATATTTACAATGCACAAACGATATAACATTATTATAATTGTATTTATATTATGTCGTAACGATAACTCATAATGAATAGATCAAAGGTTTGAAAATTGACGGAACGAAATCCAATACAATTACCGACGGCCGTGAAGACCTTTAAAACCGCACGAAATGTTCCACTCACGCATGTATTCTAAGTTATAACAAATTCGTAGGGAAATACGAGTGTTAAATTGTTCGTTGTAACGAATTATTTCTTGTAACCGATTTCTCTATACAAATTATATAATATTTGGGTAATTATGTAAAAATGAATACTTTTATATTGTTCAAGTGCATACTACTTTGTTCATCTTCACATTAAAAAAACATTTAAAATATAAACGGAAAAAAATACTGTAAAAATTTAGAAAATAATAAATTTATATGCTACAATCAATAATCGAATGAATGACAATAATTCAGTAGCTGTATAGATAACTTGAAATAATACGAAATAATAAGATAAAATAGCGGTTTAATAAATTGAGATACCTGTATAAATCATAGGTACACAAGTTGTCATCGTTGTAACTGATAACAATATGCTGATAGACCATTGTTTTAACCTAATTTGTACAAAGAAATATTTAATTTTAATCGATTTTTGTTATAATATATAAACAACAGGAATATAAACAAGTAGTGGGAGAGAGCTCAGGAGGGTTCGCCCTCCCTTCCTCCCTCAAAAAAAAAATCATTCAATTGTTTGATGTATCATAGAATATTAATAATCCTTTTAAGATTCAACTGTAATTTTAAAATTTTTCTTTGGAAAAAAATTAAATTATTATATTTTTATTTAAAGTTAAAAATTATTTTATATTGCCTGTGACAAAAATGGTAAATATCAATTATTACTTATAACAGACACAATCGGTAAATTAAGAACCATGTTATTGTCAAGTCTCAAGTAGTCAAGTCTTAGGTTTACAATCATCGCTTTGCTCAGAATCTTATGATATTAGAAAGTTACGCAAGTGGCCCATTAGCTCAGTTGGTTAGAGCGTCGTGCTAATAACGCGAAGGTCGTGGGTTCGATCCCCCCATGAGCCAACCAATTTTTTTGCTTCTTAATAACATATATTCTTAGAATGGCTAATTATGTACATTATTAATTAATACTAAAAAAGTAAATTTTAAAGGTCTAAAAATTACGTAAAAGAAGCAAAAAAATTGGTTGGCTCATGGGGGGATCGAACCCACGACCTTCGCGTTATTAGCACGACGCTCTAACCAACTGAGCTAATGGGCCACTTGCGTAACTTTCTAATATCATTAGATTCTGAGCAAAGCGATGATTTTTAGACCTTTAAAATTTACTTTTTTAGTATTAATTAATAATGTACATAATTAGCCATTCTAAGAATTTATGTTATTATTCACTAATTTTTAATCAACAATTTGCTAACTTATGTCGAAGTTTTTTCAGTTGGTATGGGTGGATCTCATCATGACGTTTTTTTCTTTATAGTTATCACATTTTAATATTTTATTAGCATATTGTTACATATAGTGGAATAAAAGTTAACCATAAAAATTAAAAAGGGGGAAAGTAGGTAATCAATCTTTTGTACAGTAGGTGCTGAGTGTCGGAGTGTACCTTCTTGTAATCTTGTTATTGAATCACTGCAATGTATGGGTTCAATTTAATTTCAATGATAAATCCTTGGGTAGTTGGGTACATATGAAAAAGATTCTGTGGCAATTAAAAAATTTTGAATTTTATTGAATTGGAATAATTTTGAATTCAAAAAAAAAAAAAAATCATAAAAATATGTAGTTAGATACTTTATTTGTAAATCCTTTTCATACAACATGTTGTTTTAACTGTACGATAAAAAGTCATGGGTTTTCATTTAACAGCCATCATATAGAAACTAGAAGGTACTTTTTATTATTTAACGATTTATCGTTTTGCAACACATTTTATAGAGTAATTAGACTTTAGAAGTGTTATTGATTTCATCTTAACATTTCATGTTGTATAATATTATTTTCTATAAAATATTAAGATATACGTAATCCATAACTTTTTTACACGGACAGGTGATTCGACAAAATGTTTGAACTTTTCAATACTCCATAATTTGAATTTTGAATCATTTCATTTTCTATCAGAGTATATTTTCATACAAACATCGCCATTCACCACGTATTTCTACAAATATATAATTTATACAATCGGCAGGTAGGTAATAGTCGTATAGGTATACCTATATAGAGAACCATGTATACACTCGCACAAGATACCTGTACACACACGTTTTTCTCTTTCGATCGATTTGCCGAAATGTTCGTTTTTAAATTTATTTCCACATAATATGGGTCGGGGGCTTATCATATCGGTCATCGGTTATTTCATTACTATTTCCATAATATTATTATTTAATCCGTTTCGCCTTTCAGCCGAAGACAGCGCGCCAACCGATCCAGGTGTATGCGGTAAATTCATGACGGGTTGTGCTTGGGCGCTTGTCGTTGTCACGTTCCCGTTTTCTCTGTTCGTCTGTTTCAAAGTAAGTACTGGAAGTTGAAACTTACGTCGACACGACCCCCCCCCCCTTCCGCACTCTGTTGCACAGTTATACAATATTTAATATAATATATTCATTTCGTTATCTCTCTGGCAGGTAGTTCAGGAGTACGAACGAGCCGTAATATTTCGCCTGGGACGTCTGATGTCGGGCGGGGCGAAAGGGCCGGGTGAGTATAATATTATACATCTAAATAAACACACTAAATTATTTACAATCAATGAACGATTTTCTCTTTCCAGGTATTTTCTTCATTTTGCCCTGCATTGACAACTACGCGCGTGTCGACTTGAGAACACGCACTTACGACGTGCCACCACAAGAGGTATCGTATTATATTATAATATTAAAATACCATCGTCGTTATTACAATATATTATATAATAGGTATTATTATAGTGGGTGGTGGTTCCGTCGTGCAATGCCATCGTTGAGTAAATATTATCGATGTATTCCTCATAAACATATATTACGTGTAATAATATAGGTATATATAATATATTCCCAACCAGCTAATACTGTACTATTATACAGGGTGTTCCAAATTTTGTGTGACAAAAGACAGATCTGTCCCGTAAGAACCAGTGTAATCCCCACCATTTTTGTCACCCGAAATTTGGAAGACCCTGTATAGAGTGTATATAGACTATATTATATTCGGCTGTGTTGCACCCGTGGTTTTTCAATAATAAAAAGATATTGTTTTAGAACTGGGGGAAAAAAAAAATAATAACTTTAAAAAAATAAAAAGAGGGTTCCGTCGCCCCTTGAGTGGATAACGTCAACGAGTATCCTAGACGTTGCAGTTAGGCAATAACAGCAAGCGGCTGTAAGCACACAATTATAATCACTGAAACTCCGAGGTAACCTACTACTATAATTGAATATTTGTATCGTGGTGGTATTTTAAACTTTTATAACACTAAAAACTTGTCGCCACTTCTATAACGATAAAGTATACGTTAATGCATTAATTCATTTTGAAATGTTCAATAGAACCAATTTTGTGGTTTTTAGCTTTAACATTAAAGTGAATTAATATATTATACAATTTAAAGGTATATAAATGTTATCTAGTGCACCTCGTAGGTTTTTATTGCTATTTAATTTTTTATGTCAAGAGATCGCGCTTTAAAAATTAAATATAAATAAAAACCTACGAGATGCACTAGATAAAATTAATACCTTTAAATTAGGCAAAAGGTCAAATCACTCTAATATTAAAGTTAAAAACACAAAATTGGTTCCAATGAACGCAAATTTGATATGCTGTACATTTGTAAGATGGAGACAATACAACATGTGGGTTTGGCAGGCTTAGTTTAGCCATAAAGGCAACGCATACATTTTTACATTACATTGATGGTCATAATCAGTAATTAAAATATTATGCTATAGGTACATTTATTTATCTTTTAGAGGATGGGAAGAAAATATCAACGTTTGTGCTTACCATATTTGATAAATACCAAAGGCATTCGTTTAGCATATAACTTACCCGGCATTTTCAGGTTTGGTTTTAGTGCGTGACCTACATGCAGGAAATAAAAAATAAACTAACATAGGTAAACAATTATAATTCAAATGTAAATTGTATAAGTAACTATATGATATTGTTAAAAAAAAAAATTATTAATAAATATGATCTTACAAAAAAATTAAACTGGTGTTTATTATATAATAAAAAAAACTTTTTATAACTTCCAAAAAATGTATAAACATCAAACATACTGTTGGAATTTTTTGTTTGGTCTTTATGTTTTTATATTTTAAGTATTTTTTACAATGATTTGTGGTTTGTTTTCGAGAGATTCAAAATCTTTTTCACATTTTTCATTATTACCAAATAAACAATAAAGACATAATAACAAAAATTATTACTAATACTAAGTAAAGTTTTATTAAATTAATTTACAAAAACTTTAAAAATGATTTAATTTTGAATAAAAAATGTTATTAATGAATACATGTTTGCATTAAAAATTAATACAACATAGATTTAATTAATGAAACTTACATTTTTTCACCTATATAATATATCCCTACTAGTATATAATATACATACATAATTTTCAAAATTCTTTATGCATATTATAAAGACTTTTTTTCTACTATTTGTAGATATTTTACATTTTTGGACTCATTATCTATAACGTTTTTTTTATCAACAAAATTGAAAATTGTATACAAGGTTTCTCATAAGTTCATATATGAACATATATGTTATTCTTACTAAAACCTAAAAATCCGAAAAATATATAAGTAAAATTTATATGGAAAGACATTTGAAATATGTATTTGAATTTTAAATTTGGAAGAAGTTAGATATTTAAGCAAAGAATAACGGCCTAAATTATATTGTTTTAATTCAAAAATATTATTTGTATGAGTACTTGAAACATCGTTCTACGATAAGTCTGTATTGGCATAAAGTTAATAACAATAATATATGACATAAATAATATATACTATTATAAAATTGATGATATAAAAAATTCTATGTTTTCCCCAATTATTAATTCAACCTTCAGTAATACTAACAGTAAAATAAATTAATATAATATACAATATACAAAATAAAAATATATAGGTACTTAATCGTCAGACTGTCTCTAATCAGAATCGTTTTTGCATGAAATGATTTAATACGTCCATTACAGTGAATTAATCAATGAAGAGGTACAATTGTCCACTTTTTTTTTGTTTAGTCGTACCAACCTTCGTAGTAATAGATCTATTAAGATCTTGCATTTTAATTATTTTGACCATAAACATTATATTGTTGTAGAAATGTAGAAATGACAAAATATTTTGTCATTTAGTGACGTGTAGGTATAGGATTAATATGGGGGGGCGTGTGCCTAGTATGTGACATGCTGGTGTTCATTGTAATCTGTATCTTTGTCAAATAAAATGCACTCAGTAACTTGGGGGTGAGATTACAGAAATAGGAAGTTCCCCCCAAGTGATTACTGAGAGCCCTAAAAAAAAAAGTAGGTGACATGCCAAACGATTACCATCTCAAAACCAAAAATATATTAAAAAAAATTAAAACAATCACCTGACGTACCTACCGCACTATATATTTAGGTATTGACCAAAGACAGCGTAACGGTGTCGGTGGACGCCGTGGTCTATTATCGGGTGTGCAACGCTACGATATCGGTAGCCAATGTGGCCAACGCTCATCAATCTACTAGGTTGTTGGCTCAAACCACGTTGAGAAACGTCTTGGGCACCAGGCCGTTGCATGAAATCCTCAGCGACCGAGATGCCATATCTAAGACCATGCAAGTGTCACTGGACGAGGCCACCGAGTCGTGGGGCATCAAAGTAGAACGGGTGGAAATGTGAGTTCACTTTACTCGTCATTGATATTGTTCCATACAAGAATTGTGCACGACGACGATAAACATTTCAGCAAGGACGTGAGATTGCCAGTTCAGTTGCAGAGGGCAATGGCTGCCGAAGCTGAGGCGGCCCGAGAAGCCCGAGCTAAGGTCATCGCAGCTGAAGGTGAACAAAAAGCATCGAGAGCTCTCCGCGAAGCTTCAGAAGTCATAAGTGAATCTCCGGCTGCTCTACAACTCAGATATCTACAGGTATGACGTATGACTTTACTGTATTATACCGTTTAATGTTTAATGCTTATATTTTGTACCGTCATCATTATCGTATAGTTTTAATTAATTATTTATGTTACCTCGGGATGTTTTGTATAATTTTAAATAATTTTAAAGTTTGTTTCAAGTTGCTATTCGGTATATACAGTTTGGCCACCATTAAACATCATTCATATCGCTCCTATAACAATATTTGGTGATAATCCGTAAAAACCACAGGTTCTTAATTTTCAAGGACCTTATGATTTTTTTTTTTTTGTAAATATTAGTCGTATTGCAGTGTTATGTTTTGTTTTTGAAACATTAAAATTTACAATGTTTTTGTGCTTCAAAATCATGTATTTACCATGGGTTCTTCCACTTATGTTTAAGTTACTTTTACTGTTGTACCTATTTTCCTCAATTTTTAATATACATTTATAGATACTATACTAAGATATGTATATTTGATATTTTAAACAAACAGTTATAAGTACAAGTCCTAAAATCTACCCTATATTATCACTATCGAATATTTGGTACCATTAATGAACAACGAAGCTAAAGATTAATTTAAAAAATATATATTATGTGTACAACTGAATACGTATTGAGGTATACGATTCACTATATACCTATTTTATATTTTAGATTCTGAGCGGAGCGATGAATGTATTGATTTTACAATGATGATGTGTGTTTTTATATTTTTTTTTTGTGTGCCAGTCATCACGGTTTCTTGCAATAAAAGTGCTTCGATTTTTTCAACAGCAACTTTTCTTGTAGGAAAGTGAATCTAGTTGGTGCATTCGGGAGGTCAAAATTTAAAATTCCCAAAAGTTTTCAAAAGCAACAGGAAAAACAAACAAAAAAATTGTAACTAATTTATCCAATTTTACGTAGGTTTAATTTCTGTTAATATTTTTCCAGCTTCACTGATAATTTAAGAATAATATTAATTCAACTTACTGGCTACCATATTAAAATCAGTAATAACAATATAAAATATCCTAGACTGACATACAGTCTCCACCCAGAATCGTTTTTAGTATACAACGATATATCATTGAATTCAAATTTAATACCATCAATTACAGCGATCTCCTAGACACCTAATGTACAGCAGAGGGACTTACACTTACCCGATTTTTTACAACATTAATTAATGATTTAAAGTCATAATGTTTGTGTGAATGTAATAAATAATCATAAATGTATTTCATTTTCAGACATTAAACACAATATCAGCTGAGAAGAATTCTACAATCGTATTCCCACTGCCAATCGATATTATTTCATTTTTTACGAGACCGCGAGAACCGCGAGAACCACGAGAATCACGAGAATCACGAGAACAACGAGAACAACGAGACCATCGAGATCCAACAAAATCAGATTTGCAAAATCTCAGCAGTTAGATGTACACCCATCACACCCGTTAAGAATTAAATTAACTTATGTGAATCAATGACGTTCTTCATACTTATTAAGGTGGCTGGAGCGTGACGTGTTTTAAGGAGTAATATTTAGGAATTTCATATAGCTTCATGTATTTGAGCTGTATTACTGTGTGAGAAGTAAATGGGTGTTTTCGTGTTTAATTTCGTAAAATTCATTATCGAGTACCGGGCACTGTCAGCATATAAATTCGCACTCGGAGGCACATGTAAAAAATACAGATTTTATCAAAATACGCCATGCAAGTCAAATGACAAAATGCCAAAAAGCTAGATAAAATTGAAGGACTTGGATTCGAAGGGATTTTCATCCTGAAAATGGATACTAATTATTAGTCATCGTGTTAGTTAGGGAATGGCCGAGGGGATTTTATTTATTCAAATTCTTTGATAGAATATCGTCAATTTAAAAAATAAGAAGTTTGGTATTTTATATGATTAATTTTTGTGATAATGATAAATTGCCTCGACTATGCTTTAGTAGAGTTATTGAAGATTTTCAATTAGTTTTCAAAATTAAAAATCCGTCAAACCCAAGTCCCATCGTTTTTTCTAGCTTTTGGTCTGTTTGACGTGATTATTTGTATCTGCTCCAGCCCCCTAATGTATTATATTTATCAATATATTCATAATATAATATATACCAGCCGGCATTGATTTACTTCTTAACGATACAGAAAATATTTAAAGACAGTGTATCTATTATAGTTATTATACGTAGAATTAAAATATTAATCAAGTTATAAAATATTTGATATTTATTGTTTATTTTCCATAAAATTTAAGTTGATACCTAATATCTGAACTTAAGTTGTATTTAATTATTATTACTAAAATAATCGAAGGGGTGGGTAAGTGTTGGCAATAGGCTATTTAGTTATTGCTATTTGCTTTATTCATAATTCAATTGTTTTGAAACTAAATACTAACAATTATTCACCAATTACTGTAATATGGAATAATATTATATTATACTATATTTTATAGTTTTAAACCATTGTCATCATAAATGATTGTACCGAATAATGATGTATGCGAATATGCAATTAGACAACTAGTGTGGGCGGAAAACTTTACTCGGAGCTTACAATAATATTATGAAATAAGTATAAGATATGATTACGGACGACTATATAGTTGTATTTGGTTTTATTAAAATATTATAATATGAATTTATGACATCTAACAAAATGCACACATTTCATTAAAACTCCCTTAAACGTAAGATTGTATAATTTATTGATGTATTTAAATATTTTACCAATTACAATGTGCTTAAAAATAACTTTTGATATTTTCATTTTCAATTAACTGGTTTTATCTTATTGCATAATTCCTTTGCACGTCTCTGAAGATGCGCTGCACTATACACAGGGCTTGTAAAGAATACTTTAAAAACGTATTTGAGTTGTCAAATACTTTTTTTCTAAAATCTTAATATACTACCTACTCAAATACTTTTACTATACTAATACTTTGAAAAAATATTTTGAATACTTTTCAAGTAAACTTTTTGTTTTTTATTATAGGTTTATAATTAACCTAACATACTAATAGTAAGTTTAAAATATTTTTAGTAAGTTTATTTTTTAAAAAATAAATGCTTATTACGCTTTAGAAACATCATATTTTTAAAATTTTCGTCAGTCGTATTGGTTATTTTTTTGTTCATAGGTTCTCCGCCCTCACTAGGTACGTCAGTACATTAAATAAGACTATTATTCAAATATTGTAGTAGTATTGAAGTATTTTTTCCAACCAAATTTTTCAAATAAAAATAAAATGTTCGAAAATAAAAACCAAAAGTATTCAAATAAGTAATAAAGTATGAAATGTATTAAAAATACTATCGAAAATACTTCATGCTAAAGGAATTTAAAAAATGATTTGACTACTTTTACTCAAATACTTCATTACCCTGTAATATAGCTTACATAATATTACATAATATTATAAACCGATTCCTATGATGTCCGCGACGGTGCGTGACTATCGCCCGAGCGACTCCAGCCGTATACGATCTCGACTGCTCCGACAGGTGTCAAAAGGCAGTCACATTTCTTACATCAAAATGCCACCCTCCAAATCTGTTTCGTTTTCACAAGAAGAAGATTCAAAACTTGCGGAATTGGTCAGTCAACATCCTTGTATTTTCGATGCAGAACACAAATTTTATAAAAATCAAGGCGTGAGAGATAATGTTTGGCAGAAAATATCGGAATATATGAATAAGAGTCGTGAGTATACAAGCTGCAAACGCACTGTAATAATTATTACTTAAGGAACAACCAATTACTAAATTATGTATTTACTAACTAAATGTTGGTATATTATATACATGTTAAACAAATGATATATAAATCACTTATTACTAAATTATTATAAAGTCCCGTATCATATGTAAATGTAAATATATGCTTATAGCTTATATGTATATATTCTTTAGAATCCGAATGGAGAGATAAATATATTCATTTTACAATGATTTGTGTTTTATTTTTGTGTCGGCATGTGTAGTGTGTAAGAAAATAATGATTCGATTCAACTTCAGTATCGGACATTTTTCTGGTTAGTGTCTTCTCCAGAAAGTGAATCTTGTTGGTGCATTTGAGAGGTCAATAATTCCCAGTACTTTTCAAATGCATCTTGAAAAACTAAAAAAAAAAAAATAAGGAATAACAGGAAATTTTACTCAAAATCGATTTTGGTCTTTGGTGTAACTCTAAAAATTAAAAAATGTTCTCTGAAACTTGATATTAGCATTTTCAAAATATTTTGACTCATGTTGAGCTATCTTAGGCATGTGAAATGTTTGATTATTGTTAGTTTTTTTAAAATTAATGTTGATAAAAAATGTTGAGCTTAATTAGAAACCTTGAACATATAGAATAAGGTTCTTGCTAGTAGAAATTGAGAAGAAAGAAAAATTGAGCGTAAATTCACAATTATGTTTTATGAGTGTCTGAAGTTGAAATTTTTACAACATTGGAATATTTACTCGATTTCTCATATAGCGATTTTCCTATTTTGTTGTAATTCAAAAACGAAATTAATAATTAGCTATAAAAATTGAACATTTTATAAATGTTGAACTACAATATCATTTTCAATTTTCAATTTGATAAACATTGCCAACATTTGAACTTAAAATGCTTGTAAAAAAAAATTGTGCCTATGTATTTTTAATATTTTTCAACTGCTATTGTAACAATATATATAGAGTCTTGTATTAAATTTTCATGCTTTTTGATCCAATCAATAAAATTTAATTTATATTTATAAAAAAAAACTAAAAAAAATGAAAATTGAAAATGTCAGTAAACAGCTTAAAATGATTTAAAATATTTTGAAAAATTTATTAAGTATATGGATTGATAAAATAAACATAGGATGTAAATTTCAAGTGCCTAGAGTAATTTGTTTTTGAATTACAACAAAATAAGAAAATCGATGTTGAAAGAATTTCGACTTCGAATGCACATAAAAATTTAATTTGACTTTCCAGTAGAAATTTTTTTTGATAAAGGTAGAAAAGCGAATAAAGAATCTTGTATTAAATTTTTAAATGTTAGATGAAAAAAATATTTTTGTATGAATTTCTTACTAATTACCTATAATTTGCTGACTTGTGATTTTACGAATTTTGTCAAAATTCTAAGTTTAAACGCTCATAAAAAATTAATGTGGATTTACGTTCAACTTTTTTTTTTATTTCCATTAACAACAACTTACAATAAACCTTGTATTACATTTTCAAGTTTTTTGAAAGAAAGAAAATTTTTTTATCGACTTGAGTTTAAAAAAAACAAATAATAATCGAAATGTTCATATGCCTATAAATAGTTCAACGCAAAACAAAATATTTTGAAAATTTTAAGGCAAATAGAAAATGGTAACTGAAATATTCAGTAAAAATGTCATGTATATGTACCGTCATTTTTTTGTTACACTAAAAATCCAAAATCGATTTTTCGAAAACTGGTTTTGAGTAAAAATTCCTGTTTTTCCCTAATTGTTTGTTTGTTTTTCTTGTTGTTTTTGAAAACTATTGGGAATTTCAAATAATGACCTCCCAAATGCACCAACTAGATTCACTTTCCTACAGTGATGACACACACAAAAAAAAAAATAAATATGAAAACACACATCATTGTGAGATCAATACATTTAATGCTCCGCTCAGAAACTAAAATAGATTTTTCGAAAATTTTAAATATTTAATATTGCCATTTTTTAAAAAGTTTTTCCTTTTTAAAAAAAGTATGGAGTACTATTTTTTTTAACTCAGGAGAATTAAGTTAGATCCAATTGTCTTCTAAAAAACCTCCAGCAATATTGGAAATTAAATTATTTTTCTGATTGTAATAGTACGTCTTCAGAGGGTTTTGTAAAAAGGGAATCATCAGTGTAGGACAAATTAATTCATTGATCCGTTCAGAATCTAAAATTAAATCGTAATCATGGTAAAACGTGCCATGATGTGTAGACTGTAGAGAATTCTAGGGATACACGCAAGTCTAAATTTATAGGTTTTCTGTTTTACCAACGTCGAATAATAAGAATAGGAAAACACAAAAGGTAGTGCAGCCGTATTGACAAATATTCCAAGAATATTTTGCTTCTATCAAATATTCGATACCAATGCCTAGCAAAACTCACAATTATTTCTCACGTCTTATACAGTTTCATTTTATACATTAATTATTATTTTATAACAGCCATTTTATTTGTAGACATTGTTTATAAGACACGAATAATTTGTGCAATATTTGGTTGCTTTCTTTGTATAATGTAATTAGAATATTACCATTTAATTCATATCGTTAATAATTAAACCATTTTAGTTGATGATTGTCGTAAGAGATGGAAGAATATGAAGGATACTTACAATAAGCACAAAAGAAATAGAAAATCAGGAGCTCGGTCATCTGTGAAAAGTAAACCATCAAAGTGGGCACTATCACATGCACTTTCATTTCTCGACGTCGTTTCGTATGATCGAGAGTTAGTAAAAAAATTTGTTTTATTCTGAGTAATTAAAAAACTTAATATGAATTTATCATTAAATTGTTCTTTCAATGCTTGTCTATAGTACTCAGTGTACAAATGTGGTCATTGCCGGAAAAGAAGTCGAGAATGTAGTCGAAGACGTGGAGGTTGGAGAACTGAATGATCCATTTCTTCCATCAGTTCCGTCTACATCAGGAAGCTACGTGGATCCCTCAGAACAGAGAGATGTTTCAAGACCAGGGAAAAGAAAACTTGTCACCGAAAAATTCGCAACCAAAAACGAAAAGCAGAACGAAGAGTGGATCATGTTGTTAAAAAGGGGGATTGAAGAACGAAAAATAATTTTTGAAACTAGTACATCTGAGAAGGACGATCCGATTGATACTTTTTTCAAGAGTATGGCATCAACGGTAAAAACGTTTTCTCCAAGTTTAAAAATTAGAGTGAAAAAGGAAGTTTTTAACATAGTTAACAATTTGGAGTTTGAAAATAATGATAACAATGGTTCAACCCCAAGATCAAACGATAATTCTGAGTATTCATCTTACAGTAACTTAAGTACGCAGTCATATCTATCAGGATTTACGAAGTATAATATCCCAACTCCTGCGTATGTTTCCCCAGAAATGACCAACAACCATCAAATAGCGAAAAACAATTGCATGCAGTTTGCAGAAAATTACGACGAAGAAACTCAATTGTAAAAAGTTTGTTATTTACTTAATATAAAAATGAAATTTTATCGTTCTTTTTGTGTGTACTAGGTATTACACTGTGTCTACAAATTGTTTTAAAAACATTTAATTCTTTCGATATAAAAAGTTTGTTGTTTTCGTTAGACATTTATGAAATGTGAACAAGTTCTAATAATATACCTTTATGTATTAGTTAACTTTGAAATAAAAATGGCTTTACTGATAGTTAATTATGAATTCAAATCTCGATTTACTCAGTGCTCGGTAGAACTTTTAAAAATTAGACTGTTGGTATCAAAAACAGTAAAACCAATCGGAGAATTTACATTGCAATTTTAATTTTAATTTTAACCTAGTGATTTAACTGTGTGTAGTACAATGATTTTTTTATTACTTTTATTTATGTAAAATAAATGAGTACGCACATAATTATTTATAGAGTCATTTATCAAGTATAATACTCACCCCTTTCCTTCTTCAATAATGCAGTTTTTGTAAATCTGAGTTATTGTTGAATTTTTAGATATTGTTAAAGACCATATTTTAAAATTCTTGAGATTATTCGTAATAGTGTACAACTTAAAGACTAAGGAGTGTTTTGCGGGGATACAAATGTTTGTTTTTCAAATGGCAAATACTCCTTTTCTACGGTAAATCGTTAAGCTGATAATCTAAAGTATCAAAATCAAATTTAGAATGAGTAGTTTTTCACAAGCCTGGGCATAAACAAGTTAAAAAGTTAAGTTAATTTTAACGTTTTACAATTTAATTTTCATTAACTTAATTTTTAACTTGACAGTTAACTGACTTCTTTTGATACAAGCTTAATAAATAACGAGTTAATTTTAATCAAATCCAATTTCTTTAATTTATAAAAAATTAAATAATAAATATAATACAATTTTTATTGATGGTATGTGTTGCATAAACGTTTACCTTTTATTATTTTAAGCAATATAACTAGCTACATATATATTAAAAATAAAAAATACATACTTTAACTTAAGTTGATAAGTTAATTATGAGTTTTCAAATAACTTTTAACTTAATTGAGTTTTTAAAAAATAGGAGAACTATAAATTTTAAACTTTTCAAAATGTTTTCTCTCAACTTAACTCAACTCAGTTAAAAATTATCATTAACTTGCTCAGACTTGGTTTTTCAGTTAAATATCTTTGATTACAAAGGACAATCGATCCATGATAATGGATTTGGATGATATGGGGACTATGATGATTTGAACATTTTTAAGATTTATTTTAATCTATTGACATTAATAAATTGTATTAATGGTTCAAGTATAATAAATACTAGATCCAATATTACGTATATTAAAAATGTATGTAAAAAAAAAAACAAAAGACAGCTATAATTATCTTTAGTATAAACATTTTAAGAACTAGGAAATTACTAGTTCAATTTTTTATAGGCACCTAAACATTTTCAAAAAATTGTACTCCCCAGAAGTAGTGCGAATGAAATAAGACAATAAGTAATTACAATACTCATAGAGTAATCAGTAATCACTATATGAAACGTACCTATTTTGCCTATATATAACGCCGTGAAACAAAATAATGTTATCTACCAAGGGATGGAACCTGATTTATTCGGTTGAGGGGAGACTGCAACAGCATGATAACAGCAGTCGCGGGTGCATTACATTGTTGTATTTTAATAATATCTTTCAGACAATTTTTATATTATTTTATCACAGCATGCTCGAGATGTCTAGCGAATTCTAGTGAGGTGTGCATTTGAGAGTCTTTGTACATTACAATTCACAGTATATCAGGAGTCAACGATTAATATTTTTGTAGGCAATAACATTGTGGCCTAATATTTTCTGTAGGGCAACATTAGGAATCTGGAAATTGTTCTTGGGTTATCAAGATTATTGCTGACGTAGCTAAGAACTATTGAACAAAAATGATAAATTAAAACACCCGAACGTATAGTATTATCAGTTTTTACTTTTTCATGTCCCCGGCAGGGAACATGAAACACAAACTCGGGGTTTGTGTTTTTTTTTTTGTTAGCCTCTTTTTTTTGCGCTTTGGAGATGACTTCCAGGTACACCCGTCATCGGCGACCTGGTTGTCCAAGTCAAGAATTGACAACAGGGTCATGTATTGTCACCGACCCTAGACTTCCATACAAAATTTGAGCCTCCTGGGTCATGTAGAAGTGATTTAAATTGAACTCGCAAGATTTGATGACAACAGAAATGAATGAATGAATGAAACATTGTGAGTCTGAGAAAAGCATGTAAAAAATAGTCATATTTTAAATCAATTTGAACTTCAAAAGCTCAATTTATTGTGACTTTCCGCTAAATTGTTGTTGTTAAAGATAGAAAAACTCATAAGGAACCTTATATTCAATTTTCAAGGTTGGTGAGAAAGCGAAAATTGTTTGTGGATATTATTTAGTAGAAAAAAAACCTGAAAATTTAAATTTAAAACATCTATAAATATTTCATAAGCAGTCAATGCTCTTATAAATATTTGGTGAAAATTGTAGGTAACTAGGGTTATTTGTTTTCGAAAGAAGAAAATCTATTTCGGCAAAACTAGTTATGGGGTATAAAAAGCCCCATTTTTTCTATTATTGTGAAAAGTATTTGTAGTTTTTAATTTAATCACCCAAAAGTGCCAACTAGATTTACTTTTCTACTATAAAGGATATTAAAGTTGATAATATACGCAATTTTTCTATTATAAATCATGTACCTCTACATATATATAAATCATTGTGAAATCAATATATAGTTAATGACTCCACTCAAAATTTAAAACACTATATTATATATATTTAAATTTATTTAAAAAAAGTTTATTTCAAGAAGTAAAAATATAAACAAAAATCATAACATAAACAACAATAATATTATAGGTTCATAAATAAAACGAATTAAAAGTTCAAACTTCAAAAGTACACTTTTTTTTGTTGAATGCGCACATATTTTTGTGAGGTTCACGCTTGGTGTACACGCTTAACACTTTTAATTTTTAGAATTTATATTTTATTGACCTTAGTCACCAGTATAAAAATATTTAATAATATAAATTATCACTATCCAGTCCGTTACGTGTAAAACATATCGTAAAAATTTATTTAAACGACTTAATTATATTATTGTATAGATTAGCCTATTTTATTATCTTATATCATTTTACACAGACTTCGAGTGGCTAGAAAATATTATCATGACGTCGACATTGATTCTGGAAAGTCGTGTCGTCTTACACAACTAAAATGTAATATTATATTATATACATATTGTATTATATCATACGTGTAAATGGTATAATAGTATAAATATTAGATTTTATGTGGAAAGATTCGAAATAAATTCGGTGGCGAGCGGCAGTTCACGTCTGCAACGGCGTGTATTTCCGGGAGTTCCGGTCGGAAACCGTGACGTTCGTGTAGTCCGGCATGTTGTCGAACAACCTCTGCACCTTGTCCTCGACGTCTTCGAAATCCGCACCGCTGACGGAGCTGTTACCGCCACCGGCGCCGCCGAAAGACTGCTCGAATCCGGCTGCCTCGTCGTGTTCGGACTTGTCGGCCGCCGTGGGTGAAGTGGCGATCGTGCACGCTATCCCGGTCATGCACCGGATGGCCGACGCGCCGAGGGCCCGGGAAGCGTTGCAGGACGGCATTTCGATTTCCTCTTCCATGATGGTCTCGGCGGTCGCGGAGCCCACGGGCGAGTACACGACATTGCCGTAATCGTGACCCGCGAAGTCGGCAGTCGATTTGCTGCTCTGTTGCAGGAACGTCGAAAACGAGTGTGGCTGATCGAAGTACGAGAAAGACGACTTCAGAGGCTATAGAATCAAAATAGAGAGAAAAAAAGGATTTAGATTTACTCGATATTAAGCGTTTCAGAGTTGATTACGAAAACGCATAAATACACCGAAAGCGATGGGCGTGTAAGTGGTATAAAACGTATTGATGGTGATAATATTAGAGTACCTAGTGCCTGATAGGTATAGAGTATAATATAGAGACAGAAAGATACATTTTCCATACTCAAACTAAATAAAGATAATATAAGATTAAAACATCTAAATCATCTAATATAATTACGTTTTCAGCGAAGAAGATGTCAATATCAACCTTAAATATTAATAAATAATACACATACATACACCTTAATGGATAAAAATATAGTTTTGTACTATTGTAGGTATGCACTCTTAAATGTTCTGCTTTAATTAAAGTATAGAATTTTTTGGCAGTGTTGAAACTAGTAATTTGTAGCAAATTTTTAAGAGTAGGATATGTTAACTTGTAAAAAAATATAAATAAACATCACAAAAAAAAATTCAGAATAATACAATCATAGCTAAACGCGATTTATCTGTTGATAATATAACATTTGATTTTTTTTGAAAAATTACCTTTCCGTCGTCCAAATTTTCTTGTTGGATTGTATGGTTGTCATTCACGCTGCTAGTACTCACAGTACTCGACCGACCACAAGAAGTAGAACCTGTAATGACAAGCATAACAATTAGATTTAGATATTTTTTTACCTAAAAATTATTGAAATTAACGCTATTAAATAACTTACTGCTTGAGCTCTGTAGACTAAGACTACTGGATGGTCTTTTAGAATGATGTTCTGAACCACTTCTTTTCGTCAAGTTTTCTTGCGAAATTTCAGAATCTGTAAGTATACATTTTCAACGTTTTTAATTTTACGACTTTGAACGATATAGTTATCAATAATTACTAAGAATTTAAACAATAATACACATTTCAATGAGTATATTAAATTAATTTATCAATGAGTTAAAAAAACAAAATCTTCTTACGTTTTGACTTGTTTTTGCCAAAGAATTTTTTTATGCGATCGAACGGAGTAGGTCGTTTTAATTGATCTTTCATGCGTTGTTGGATTCGATCATATTCGACTCTCATTTGATTCAGTTGTTCCTATGTATTATTAAAAATATGTTTAGACGATCATCATATACGACTGGCTCTGCACCACCTGCTTACCTGTTTCTCTTTGAAGGACTGTTGCACATCATTTCGGTTTTTCCACGTTTCGACTAGATTTTCTACTTCGTTAATGGTTAGAACGTTATTTTTGAAATCGTGTATGATTTCCAACAGCTCGTCTTGAGGCGTAGACAACATTTGATTACTGCCTATACACAAAAAAAAAATCAAGCATTTTAAAACTTAAACGGAAAATTAAAAAAAAAATACATACCACGAGAACTAGAAACCAAGAAATCGTTAGGTCTGTTTCCAGCTGATTTGTTGGGGATACTATCGTTGAATGACAGATTTGCTCGCAAATAATTGGCGGATCCCAGACCTTTAATGAGACACGAAAGAGAAGTTAATTACAATTATATGATGCTCACTAGGGGGTCGATTGAAAGAGTCAATGCGAGTTTGAATGTTACTGCCAGAGGTTTTTGAACACATTTTTCAAATTCGATTTGACAACTACATGATCTATATAGTCACATCGAAAATGTACGTTTTTCATCAAACTTCGATGATACAAAAAAAAAATATCGTTACAAGATCATCAGTATTACGATAGGTTTCCGCGGGAACATGCGTCACTTCCGGGTGCTAATGGTGAATACGAATTCATAACCGATATGGGGGAGGGGGGACTGAATACTCACTGGAGGAACTCATTTCCAAGTAGCCCAACGGAGACGGAGTCGGGTCGACCGGCGAGGAAGGTACCACTGGATGGGTGGGAGACCACGCGCCGCTCGCCGGACTGTACGGTCGGCCGTTGGTGGGCACCTGGTAGTTGGTGGCGAAAATGGACTGCGGTGGCGGCGGTATCTGGTAATTGAACATGGTCGCGTTGGACGTGAGCGGTGAGCCAACGTTCGTGTAACAGTGGCTCTGCTGCGGGTGGACGCCGGCCGCGGGCTGTTCGGCCTGCACCGGCCTGGGCGCGGGCGGTACCAGGTAGCTATCGTTGAGCGGCCGCGGTAGCATGTAGTTGGCGTCAGGGTCGTCGCCGGCCGGCTGCTGGTGGTGTCCGTCCGATATGCCTTTGAGTATGCTGTACATACTAGTCAGCTCGGTCATTTGCACGTACGCCCGCAGTGCCTGGGCGAGCTTCTGGTGGTTGGACGCCTCGGCCACGTCCGCAGGCGTCAATTGCGACGAGTTCCGCAGTTGGCACGCCTGTTCGCCGCCCGGGCTTTCCAGCAAGTGCCAAGACAGTTTCTCCAGCCCATGTTTGGCGGCAAATTGCAACATGGTTGGGTATTCCTCGTGACCTGCGACCACGTAATCGAAATTTAAAAAAATAGGTATACATATGCTAGGATATTATCGTTTATGACAAGGTGCAGTCCTTGATTTATAAGTTCGGATCCTGTCTATACTATATTATGAGATGAAAGTTTGCAGCCAGCGAGAGCCTTTATAACAGCAATTTAAGGGTCCTCAGAGTTTTTATCGGTCGGCGATGTGTAAAACTAGAGATACTTTTTATAATATTAAATTTTAACATTGTTTAATGGTTTGTGATAGAAAAATATCCGAGTATTATTTTTTAGTAGTGAGGAGGAGGGGATTAATGAATTTATCCGGCTGTGGTTTTAATTCAAACAAAATATTACGCAACGTACCCCAAAAATGTTCGACCGTTAGACAAATGTATGTACCTAAGTACAATGAAAATATTTCTAATAATTAATAGTTATATAGACATGGTGAAATTTACAAACAGTATGAAACCGTAGTACTTACGCATATCCGCATTGGTAGGTAATTGTTTTCAAATAATATTCTATATTTTGTGTCCATAATGTTTTTTATGCGGTTTATTAAGCTTGAAGCTTAGAATTAATATAATTTATAAATTGATAGCATAATATATTTATTAAATCTCGGTTGATCAAAAACTAAAGTAGTTTGGTTTGTCAGCAATCTAACAAACTTTGTTCTATCCTATAGCTTTAGATTTTTTTTAAACAAACCTATATTTATATAGAACAATTAATAATAATTTGTATAGAGTTTATTGTTTTTTCGTTGTAGGTATAGATAAATATGGAAAACCTGGGAAAATGTTTTTGATAAATGTTGGCATAAATACTATGCCTACTATGTATGTTAAGCGATTATCAACTTACAGTATTGGAATCGAGATCCCGCTGGTTGAAGGAGATGAAAATTGGGCGGAACGTTCTTCACATAAGCCGTGACTAAAAACAAATCTAATTGCTCTCTATCGACGGGATTCAAGCCAAACGTCTAGAGAAAAAAATATATAATTTATTTCGTTCGTAACGTATTACATTATTTAAAATAAATAATTATCCTTACTTGACACAAAAAATTCAATGGATTGTCTAATGAACGGATCAATTGATCAAGTTCTCTCATGCGGCTCTCGCACTTCACCGAACGTTGGCCTAGCGGCTGGCCATTTTTCTCGACGATAACGTTTACCAAGACAGATACTTGCAAACAACTTACTGTAATGGACAATAATGTTATGAGATTATTGATTCTTAATAAATCTTATCGACATAATTAATACAACATATTTATAATACATGCTAATTATATAATATAATAATAATAGTGTACTAACGTGGCATTTTAAATTGCAGTGTATACGGATTTCTTCTTGTCACGTTTGTTACTTCTATTTTGTGCCCGTTTTTATCCACGGTGATTACGACATTGTCCTCCGATACCAACGGTTCTGATAATAAAACGATGAGTTTGTTTTGGCCCTATTAAAATTCATTGATTAGTCACGAAATATGCTTTTTATACAATAGAAAAATGTCTATAGTCCTATATAATGTATGGTAACAGGTAGGTTTATACTCACGATTTTTATTTTTTTGGGAGTAATAGAGAATTTAGTATCCTCTTCAGGCACACTAATCGCCTGTTGGACATGCATCGATTTGCTGAGAATATCCATAGACACTCCGTAAAAGTCGCCAACAGATTCTCGATCTTGATCCTTCACGGCCATTTTCCTCCACTTATCGTAGTCTACCAGTACTATAATTACGATTAAAAACAGTTTTCGTTACATTCTCATGTTCATGACATATGACAAATTGATAGAAAATATAATAAATATTTGCCGACAAACCACTGCCTTCTATAGAGTTTAGGTATATGTTATAATAATTATTGTTAACGAGTAATGTGGAAAAACGTGGAGCAACACTCACCAGTCTTGTGTTGATCAGTTACGTCGGCTTCTGCAACACCAACCAATAAAGCCAACATGCGATTGGTTTGCAGCAATGCGCTTAGACAATCGGAACGACCAGAATGTGCGAGCACCCGATCTAAAAATATCGGACAAACCAGTACAATCTGTAGCCGAGCTTGACTACACCGTTCCTGGCGCGGTGCTGACATTACATCAGACAGCACATCTTCTAATCTTACTCTTTGAATTCTGGAATAAGTAAATTATAATTAATTACAATTAATAATATCGAATGCATGAGTGTTTAAATCATTATTGTGATAATAATATGATGGTATATATAATTATTTTTTGTTAGTCGAAATTGTACACAGTTAAATGCTATGCGTAACTACACTTTCGTTAAATAATATGATGAGTAATAATTAAATTTAATCTGAGAAAAACTACCTGTTGGACGAACGCTATTATACTTTGACCATTGGACATATTCCAAAAATATGCAACAGTGATATATATTATAGAGTTTATAAAAGCATAAGCTTAATTCCGAGAACTAAAACTTTTAAAATATCTACTTAAAATATGAAAATGTATTAGTCATTATAATGGTTCTAGAAATACACTCACAATAAACGTCTGTAGTATATTTTTTCAGCCACCCATGCAAAGTTAGAACATTCACTTTTAGAAATGTTTCGGAGCAAAATACTCTATACATAATATGTTCAAAGATTTACCCAGACATAAAATACAAAAAGTTGAAGTTCTATATAGGCGTGTATATACTATAGACTGATTAAAAATGTGTACAAAGTGTTAAAGTTATATCATCAAAACCCGAGTGATCAGAAATCGGGATAACAATAACACTATATTTATGAGCGTATAATATATATTTTCTCCAAAACGCATTACTATCCAGAAAGTCATAGCCAAATATCCCATAGCGAAAGTAAGTGAACTATTTAATAACAAAATTGATTCATCGACTTATAACAACTTTTAACTGATTTACAGAATAAAAAAAAAAAATAAAAACTACACAAAAATCACTATAGCTACTTACAATGAATAATTATTCGATAAAAGATTACGATGAAAAACAAAATTAATTACACAAGTACAAGGTAAAAAATAATAAATAGAATTTGTGTCGATATCGGTAAGTAGGTACCTAACTCTGTGGTCCTAAGCCATTAAAGTGACACAAACGAATTATATACGAGATATAACTAACCTTAAAAACAGTAAATACATTTTAATGAAGTTATATATTAAATGTTTCTATAATATTAATATTATCATACATCATGCCATCATAATATGTCATAAATTTGTTTTTAGATAGTGTGAAGTAATTATAATATGAAGTAAGTATATTGTATTATGTATGTAGGAGTACAAAAAAGTGTACCGTGTTTTTCCTAAACATAATTATTGTTAATCGTTAACGATTTAACAATACTTAAACAATATCGGGTCATCAGCTCGCACATTAAAGAAGCATGGAAAAATAATTTGAAACGATTTTCGTGTATGCAGTATTAATAGGTCCATACACTGATCAGTGATCACTAATTTCATACGACTTTTTCTCGGCGGGCATTATATTATAATATTATGCGTATAGTAGATAGGTACACTACATATACACTGCATATATTATTTACCTGTATTGTGATTTGTTTTCCTTTTGATTGAAATGTTGAAAACACTGGATGAGGAAATTAATCCACATCATAGCGGCTTCGCTGTCGCCGCTCGAGACGATAACGATGTCCAAACAGTCGGATTTCATGCCTGTGATCAAACAATACAGACGGTTTTTTTTTAAAATTCAAATATTTACATAGTTATTCCGACACATCTCTCTCTTTCTCTCTCTCTCTCTCTCTCTCTCTTTCTCTCTCACACTCACCCAATATACAACACGAACAAATAAAATATAATAATATAGGTACCTATAGTACAAAGTTCGATACTATACAGCAAGGCGCCCGACGACGATATAAGGAGTATTATTATTGTGTGTACACTGTGGTGCGTATCGGGTACCTGTGCCTACATATATTTATTATTTACCGTTTGGCGTTTTCCCCCCCGAACTAGCCGTTATCTGCATTGTGTGAGACTACCATAATAGCAGGCGTCCTCAACGTGCAGTGCTTTATACACACAATATATTATCATTATTATTATTTTAATTTCTACCGGACAGTGGTTTCCTTCCGGTTATGCCGTCGAAACGGACTGCTGCGCCTACCCTACCTACTGTGAACACTGTATATATAATATTATATTTATGTATTATGCAAGACGTGCGGTATAGTCTCTCCGGCCAATTCATCATAATAATATAAAAGTGCGTTTACACTATAATACCTGCTGCCATTATATCGTATGTAATAATATGATGTATAAAATATAAATATATTATCGTCATTTATCGATGTGATATATGTACGGTGCTGCTCCTTGATTTGCATATCCGGCACGTGAGTGGTGAGTAGGTATACGTATGTCTGGATACCTGTGTATAATAATATGTATTGCCGACAGGGGTGGGACGACAGGGGCACGCGCGACACTGGGAAAATATTATAATATAGGTATATATATTTAGGACGTGGCGCCAAAACGAACGACGACGGTTTAAGTGTCAACGTCGCGTAGTGTCACGCGGAGTAGTTACTAATTAATATTATTACTAACCACCAACGTGCGCGAGAAAAACGATAAAATAAAATGTGATTTTAAAATTCTGCAGCGTCCACCAGTCGCGCAGCAACTATAATAATTTTACGACTTGAGTTATAAAAATTAATTTAAATAGGTACAATATGATATAACGTATAAACTGTTGATTTTTCATTAATAATTCAATACTAATGATAACACGTTCGTTCGTTTTTACGATTAACAGACGACTTTTGGTTTGATAATCTATACACGTTTAATTGTTCTGCTGCAGATTTCATTTAGACTCTAAATACCTATACCTACAGTAAAACGATATGTCAACTCAGGTCCCAGACAACATAGACAAACGTTCAAGTTTTCATTTTCTCTTTAACAATAAACTGTTTGAATTAATTTCAAATGTAGCTACTTACATATTTCGTGTATTTAAAAACTGAATTAGGTTAAAATTACAAAGTTTATAAACAACTTACTCATATAATAGTTACCTAACTAAAACTCTTTTTTAATAAAGTTTTGTTCTAGTCAATTATGTAAGTTTTAAATAAAATATTCAGTTTAAAGCATTAGGTAGAAAAATATTTAATAGATTAAATAATAAAATAATATTTTCTCATATTTCCTATGCGAAATTTAAAACCAAGATTGACGTTTAAAAATCAATTCTTACGAGTTTTTCCAAATGAAAAAGTAGTGATTTGATTATTTCAATAAATATTGTCTATCAATCCTATTCTGAGGTAGAGAGATATGTCCTTTATTTATATCGCATAATGTGTCAGGTATTAACTTACATTTAAATGAGTCTTTTAAAATTTAAAATTTTTTTAAAAATGATATTTTTGGTATTGGTGCTTGACGAAATAAAACTATTTCATCCAAGACCTATAATAGTCTTTTATTTGGATAGCTCTATGATCTTCAAAAGTTCTCGTTTACGTGTTTTCAAATATAATTTGTCTCCTATTAAAGTTGATGAGGGGGGGGGGAGGTGTAATGAATATTAAGAAAATAAAAACTGCCTACACGATACGTCGTATATAAATCGACGATGGAACAATTTTAAAAAAACGTACGGACAACATGTGGCACAAAATACGAAATACTATTATTCACGTTTACTAGAGCGATGCCTAAAATATTATAAACCATGACCAAAAAAAAAAACCTGACAACTCTCGCGAGTTTGCGATATCGGAAGACATATAGATACATTTTGTAATAATATTTTAAAACTCACTTATAATATTATTATATTATGTTCCCTACTCCAGCACACTCGGACGTGGACGATCGGCAGTCGTATCGCTGTCGTACGCGATTTGCTATCGTCCGCAAACGTCGATCGACACGACGCGTACACGCGACTTGTCGTGCGTTAGAAATCACAAATCCAACAACGACTCGCACATGGAAAACAACTTGACGAAAACGAATTCGGACCAGACGGACCAGCGCCGGACGTGCGGACGGACGCAGACACTGACGAATATCACCGTCGACGTCGACAAACACATTGGCTGGCCCGCGATGATAATAATAATATAATATTATCCGTGCGGCGGCGTTGCGTGTCGTAGGTAGGTGCCTGCCGTTCGATTTGAACCTACACAGCGACAGCAGCCCAAACGGCGGATTAATATTAATATCATGTATACCCACCACCACCACCACAACTCACAACGTTTCGTATCGTATCGTATCGTATCGTATATATATATATAATATTATTAATCATGTACACATAATAATTATTGTTAATCATATTATACATAATTTTTAATTGCATATTATTTGCTGGAAGCGTGGCGGTAGCGAGTCTGACGTCCGTATAAATAATAATAATGTAACATATTATCTATACACAGAACGTACCTATCATATCTATAGTATACTAATAGTTAAGTCACATTTCGAAATTGTATTGTAAAGCATAATAATATATGTACCTTAGCTGCGTACGGTTAGCTATTGGGGATCATATATTATACACATATATATTATATAGACCCGACACTCTGACGACACCATATTATACATAATAAGTGTCATGAGACATACAATTATAATAAATATGATTGCAGGGTATATATAGAGTAGCAGATAGAGTTCTATATTAAAAATATTAAATCGAAGCACATCTATTGAGTACTATGTCGTCGTAATTTTCGTATATAGATACCTAGAGCGAGGTATTATAATGCTGAGAAGCAAACTACTATTTTCTTAGACGTTCCGACATAGGCAGACGAGTAGTGAGGATTTTTTTTGAGGAGTGTTTTTATTTTAGATTTAAATATAACATGTAAGAGGGGGGCTTTACACACTCGACATTAAAGTCATAAATCTTCATAAAAATGATATAAAATATGAAATAGAACCATATGACTACATATTTTGCAGAAATCTAAATCATATAGTAGGTACCTACATGGCTACATAATACACTGTTTGCTTAATACTGTGGATGTGGGGTCTTAAAAACCTAGAACGCTCCTCTGGCTACACCACTGCATGAGGGAGAGGGTTGATGTATATTTATAAGTGGGCAGGGTTAATAATAATATTTGCACCCGCCCAGGCAGCAAACCAATATTCCGCCAGCGTCCCTGCTACAGCTTTATGATTTATGTTTTATTGAATTTTACAGATATTGCAATAAAAGCAATGAGATGATAAGAGGAAAGCGAATCAAATATTATCGAAATTCGATTATGTTTGTATACTACAGTTTTTAATAGTGTGCATCTTAAAAATGTTAATTTGTAAAATATTTTTTATTTTATTTTAAGCTATAATAGAAGTGTTTAGTGTACATTTTAAAAATAACCTAAAGGAATGTAAAAAGTTCTCGAATATTTAACAGACGTAAATCCAGGACGTTTGTATGCGGTCATTGGTCATATTATTTTATGGATTCAACATATTTTATAGTTCCATCATGATGGTTTTTAAAATTAAATGTGGCCAGACAAAACTGTAAAAATAAAATAACATTTATAAAAAAAATTTAAAATTAACCTTGTCTGACACTGATGTGTGTTAATTATTATAGAAGTATATTTGAATTTGTTTGTATTCCGAAAAGTTAAAATTATATATAGGCTAGATTACGTAGCTATTTCGCTATAATTTTCTCCGTATAGAATTGAAAGCTTACCTACGGTGGCGTTGTGACAAATTCTAGTTAATGACTATTTACTGTGATTATTTGATGTTGACGGTTTTAAGTTATATTTTGTATATGAAAAGCCTTAGCTCACCTTAAGCGATATTTAATCATTCGGGGATCTTGCAAGAATTCATTCAATCTCGTGGGAGAATTTCGTCATATGAGTAAGTGTTTATTAAAAAACAAATCTTAGTATTACTTAATTTAATTATTTTTTGTGTAAACTAAATGGAAACAAAAAAAAAAGGTATTCAAAAACCACTTATTTATTAATAGAACCAATAAAAACGTGACCAAAATACATAAACGATGAACATTTCTGCAAGAAACCATCGTAGTCTACGCCTCGTGCGCATAGTGCACAAACACCTAAATTTTATTAAGAAAATAGGCACAAATATTCTCTGTACTAATGATTATTGACTATACAGTGCATTATGTAGCCTCTAAGAAACGGGTTTTATTAAAAAAAAAAAATCATTTAAAAAAACATACACCATTGTATTGAACACGCTTCTATCGATGGTTATCGATACAGAACAGTTACTTCGAAGAAATTATAGTATCAAATTTACAACAGGAAGCGAAGTCGATAACTAACGGCGGTAGCCGGTTTAATCAACTTTAGTAATGTCGTAATGACATTGAGTCGAATTAACTAATTATTATATATTATGCGTGATTCATGTATATGCACTGCGTGTGTGTATACAAGCTAATCTTCACCTATAACCGGCTACGCATAGTATTATAAAAAAATTTGATCAAAGTATTATGATATATCGTAGCAGGTTCGTCTGCATACGAATAATTATTTGTACGCTAATAAATCTTATTGGTTTTGCGAAGAGTATATACTACATAGCTGGTACTATAGCATAATAATATGTATCATTGTGTTTATGTAATAAATACCTATTACCTATTTATCTTTTGTATATAGAAATAATAGTAAAAAAAAAACACAAAACAAAAATAATCATTATTCTTGTCCAGCGAAATCCGGCAACAGAACCAATCGTCGAGTATAAGCTCCTATATACATGTATACATGTAGGTTGTAGAAACATAAAATATAGACATTGTGTATCATATATAATAATATTGTGTACGATTTTTTTTTAAAACCCAGTAGCGAATTGTCAATGCGCATAGTGGTCCGCGCGACGACGGCAGAATTACAATACGAAAAGTTTCTACATTTAAGGCATAGGACGTATATAATATTATTACATTAATATAAGTAGGTAGGCACCTCCATGATATATATATATATATTATATATATAATACGCACACACTGTGTTGTCTCGGATGACGTAAAACGTAAGACCCGACGGTGTGGAAATTGATATTCACGTCAACCAAAACATCGACGATTGTGATGGTTTCCAGTCGTGGTCGGTTTGAAATTTATGCATTTATTTAACACGTACCGCTGTGCGCCCATAATTATCGTCATAATATTATCAAACAGTTTTTAAGCCTTTGAAGGACTGCTGCACACGCGTACGCTGTACGTACATATACATGTGCAGTATAATATGTGTACATAGAAACAATATCATACACTACTATACTAATGATGATGATTTACAGATAGAAATCGATATTCAACTTGGGTCACTGATAATTGACCGTTTTACGCCAGCCGAACGTGATGTACGGTGTATTGCGTATAATAGACGACCCTATTCGGTTTTCAGAATATATTTTTACCGCGGCAGATAATATCCGATATTAATCGGCGAGAAACGAGAATATTATGAATATCACATTATGTACCCAGCGAATACGGAAATAGGTGCAACGCGTTCAATCGTGTTTTTTTTTAAGATTCACAGCGGTCTGCAATGACATATTTGATTGTTATCGTTGTACACATATTTTATGAGTGAACTCTGCAGCCTATTTAGCGGGCATCGATGAGATGATAAAAAATCAATAACAATATGCCCACAATTAAGAGGCCTCGACAATAAACAAAATACTTCGTCTGTCCGCTGCAATGGCACTGTCTTCGTATACGAAGACTGAGGAGTGTAATGAACAGTTGAAACTCTCAGAAATCACATATGCTCGCGGATAAGCAGAGTTACAATATTATTAAGGCATAAAATATAATTGCGAGAGTAATTTTATACGAGTTTTGGCGTGTTGTTTTTACATTAATACATTAATATTATGCATATTTTAAAACTATTCGATCAAAACTCTAAAGATATAGTTACTTGACTATAATGAGTCTAGAATAAGACAAAAATAATTTCAATTAAAAAAAAAAACTCATCACTCAACAGTAGTCAACACGGTTAAAATTGTTTTTTTAATAATTTCTATTGATATCACAATTTCAACCGTTTAAACACTGTAATCGTAATCATATTACGGAAGTGCGGAGAATGATTTAACTAAAATATACTCCTCGGACCACTTAAATAGAGAAAACTGACGTTGATTAGTGATTACAGTAGCTGGTATGTGCCTATATTATTTCCGTTACATCGTGTCCAAAAATAGACATTTCACGATAAGAATATCACATTTAATCGATAAATACCATCATACAAATTTCAACTTCTCGTTTTCATTTCAGCAATGCAAATAAAAGATTATTTAAAGTCACCTGTGCCACTGAAGGTAATTTTCAAAAATTCATAAAAATAAAATATACGAGTGTTTAGGAAATCACGGGCGATATACCTACCTACTTTCAGTGGTGCAGTGAACATTGCAGGGTTTTATTTGTATGATATTGTGGGCATTATTTTTGGAGGGGGCCGAGGGGGGCTAGGGTGGTTGGATACATCATGGTGACGAATGACATAGAACAAAAAATAAAATATTCACACACACATAATAACTAATATTATATTAAGGGGATAAAGAGTGGGTAGGTAAGTACTGGAATATATGGTTTATAAAATGTTCACCAAGGCCACTGCCTACTAAAGTTATATTAGTAACTATTTTTAATTCATTATTATTATTATTATTACTGTTGAACATCCATTACGTTTGCTACAGCTGCAGTACAATAAAATATGTCATATCGAATTTAAGCTTAAAAGTGTCCACACAAAGACATTCACAGTCACTTCAATATTAAATGCTTATTATCCATAAATACATTATTTTTTAATAGTTCTTTCGATTTAAATTGGAGTATCAATATTTATGTAGCCTTATAGAAGTATAGGAAAATATAGGAATATGTCTAAAACAAACATTTGGAAAAATTTAATACAGATGGTATACTATGATTATTTTAGAATTTTTAATAATCAGTTTTTAATGTTCTTTTATTAAAGTACCGACTCCTTTAAAATAATATTAGTATTTTGTTGATGACTTGTTATGTAGACGTTTAAATCTCCCCTAGTAAATAAATAAAAAATACATTACGTAAGTATAATAGCAAGATATTCTGTAGCAAATGTCTTATAGTCGAGCATTATTATGTCAATAATATCGATGAACCTGCAAAGTATAGTATTGTAAATATTTCATATTGCTTTTATTTTAGTATTTGCAGACTTTTAGAAGCAATTTCTTAATATTATTATATTGGATTTCATGCGTAGGTAGTATTTATGTTCATATACACTTACACATTATATTTTTGACTTTTTGAGTGATAAAAAACAAACATTTTTATTTTAGGTTTAGATAAAGTTAAAAATAAATTAAATTATGGTGAATTTGTTAAAAAAGAAAAAACGATATTTCCATACCTATAGTATTTGCAGAACATAATTATCTTTTTATCCTATACTTATAAAACATTTGATAAAAATGAGTATTATAAAATTCAAATTAAAGAGTACTCTGTACTTTTGACCGAAGTTATCAAAACTAAAATATTGTAATCTCTGAAAAGTGATCATGGTTCGAATTTTATTACCTATTATTTATCTTATGTCACATTATAGAATATTATTACTTGTAATGGAAATTCATTTATAAATAACTATAATTAGCATCTTAAGCAATGAGTGGAATTCAATTATTTTTATTTATAATTAATTTATCAATAATGTATTTTCGTTTTTATATTTTATTTACATAAGCAATTTTGTTTGGAATTGTGAATATTGGCCAATTGGCAATTATTAGTCATGAGGAAGAAAATCTACCGGAAATTAAATGCAAAATATAATATAATAGAGTGTAATGTGTAAAGACCAAATGTCAATAATGACAGTTTTCTTGGAATTTTTAAAAATTTGCAAATAAATAACTACACAGTATCATAATTTTGTTGTTTTAATCTATATCTATTGAAACCTAATCATTTATCATTACAAGTTCAAAACCTGTACTACTCAAATGTGTATTATTACTATGGGTATATTAGGTCATTATGATGGTCTCATTATTCGCATAAAAAATATCAATTTGGTTTTAGATAATTTACACGAATTTTTATTTAATTATCTTTATAATTTTATTGTAAACATATAAGATTAAAAAATTGAGTCCAGGCATTTTTCCTGGAGCTCATTTGAAATTATGATTTAATTTATATAAATGGCCGTGTGAACACTGATTAGTGATTTGTGTCTAAGTGTTTTACGTAAGAAAAACAACATAATTTTGATGTCCTGAGTAAAATAAACAATTGTACATAGGTAAAGTATGTTTTTTTGAATATTTTAACCTAAAAAATCAGAATTTCTGCCAAAAATGTACAAATATATTTTATTTTTTCTTTAATCCGACTATGATGACATTTCGTATTAAAATATTAAAATATTATCTTAGATCTGAAATAGTTAACCATTATAAATACTTTAATTTAATCCTGAGTTTTGATGAGTAGAATAAATGTAAATATTTATAGTACCTATTATTACCATATTATTATATAATATTTAAATTTAATATTAATTGCAGTATTTTTATGACTCATGGGAATATAATAGCCAAAGACCACAAACCGGCGATATCCACGATCATCAAAACAATTTATTATTTGATAATCTGTCAAATTGTTTTAATCAACTTGTTAAGTTATTAATATAAACTGTAATAATTTATTTTTATCGTGGTTTTATTATATGTTGAGCTGTTTAAAATATGATGATTTTGTATAATTTAATAGTTATTCATTGAAGAATATGCTATTATGATACATTGATACCTAAGTACATCAGCCGAAAAAATTATACTGCCTTTATCTGTAAGAAATACTCTATGTAGAGTAGGCATGAATCATATCTAAATTCTATGTTTAGAATAAAACATGCCTATAGAAAAAACTATTTATAGGTACCTAACTTATGTATGCTAACATATTATAATATAGGTACTTGTTTCGCTCAATTTAGAAGACATAGGTACTGTACAAGGTGGTGCCCATTGGTATTTTTAATCAAGGTATAGTGAGATGAAGATGTTAAAAACTTTTTTAAGATTTTTATTTCTTATTTTATTAATTATTAAATTATATAATTGCCATTATATATATATTGAAATTATTTGATATTAATATATTATTATGACAAATATCAGTAAATTGTCTTAATATGCATACAACTAGTACCCATATATGTAATGTATACTGATGAACGCGGCTAGTTGGAAATGAAAAAATAAAAAATTTAATACAATTTAAAACTAATTATGAATAGAGAATTATGAAAAATTAACATTTTAGTGTAGACAAATTAACTAACATAAGTGAACTCTATAAAATTGTAATTAAACTACCATGTATAGGTACAAAACTGCAACACATCAGCGACAATATTGATATTGAGTAATACTATTTGGATAGGTCCGTTTCATAACTTTATAATTTATTGTAACATAAAATAAATAAAATGTAAATTGTTCACTGTTGTTGTAACTTGTAGGTACCTGCGAATTTCATAGAATCATCGATACTTCTAATCACGATTTTATTTCATTTGGCGCCAGTATAAAACATTTTATTATATTTTGTTTCCTAACGTGATTATGACAATATAAACTATAAGTGTACAGGGTGATTCACTAAAGAGTGTTCGGCACCATTTTTCTTTCGTTAATTATGAATTTATACATACCTAATCTGGTTTTTGGAATTTTTAAGTATCTATATAGGTACTGACCGATTCTGACCGGAGCAATTGATTGGTTTTTTAATGATGTGTATATTTTTTTATTTTAACATCGATACGTTTTTGGACCAGGTTCAACTTTTTTTCAAAACCGATTTTCAAGAGTCAATAATAAAAAAAGAATTTAATTTAATTCCTAACAAAATGTAGCATGTTACTAAATAATTGTACACTGCAATAAACCCATAAACATATCTATGACCCCTCAATTTTCCTTGCAGAGAAAAAATAACTTGTGCCATTCTACTTGCCTACTTATAATACGTTCATATGAATGAGATTTTTTTGTGTGTGTCATAAGTCATCTCGTTTTGATTTTGAATAGTAAAAATAGTTCAAAAACATCAAATTTAAGTGTGGTTTCTGGTAGAAAAACGAATTTAGTTGGTGAAGTAAACATTTTTCAAAATAATTTTCTGAAAACGGAAATATTAAAACAACACGTTTTTAAGAAAACAAATTTTCTAAGTCTAAATATCCGATGTGGAAACTCATACTCATCCAACTTCTGCATTCAAGCTGGTTTACCCCAAGGTAGTCATATAAGGTAATATAAGGTAGTAACCTCTCTCTTGATATATTTAATATTTATAGTTTATACTGCTGACATACCTGTTACAACAAACACAATATCATGGTCACTTACTCGGACGTCACCGAAAAACTATAGTTATCAATGACCCTGACAAAACATCCAACCTACTATAAATCCACTTAGATTCAATTGACAACTGGGCAACTAAGCGGTGAATTAAAATAAATCCAGACAAATCTGTTTATGTACGTTAAACCCATATGAGCAAATGTCCGATCCAAATTTGCGACTGTCTTAAGTCGTCCCAAATTCACACTATGCAAGCATTCCAGTCGATTACTCTACGTTTAATAACCTCAATTGTATATAACACCACACTAATCTCCGACCTTAAAATCAGACTAGTTGTCCAATACAATTAGCTACCAAAATTACAGATCACTCCAATCTACATTAATTCCATACTAACTCGTTAGTATCGAAAATCTCAACCAATACACGACACATACGACCACTCATCGACTCAAAAGAAAATATTGTAGAAATGTATTAACCTAAAATGTATGACGTTGGGTTCCATCGCTGGTTGGGCCCCCTTCTCGTATTATTCACGGTTAAAATGTATTATTACTTCTCATATTTGCTGATTGTGCTGTTCCAGCCCAGAATTTAAATATTATTTTAAAAATAAAGAAAATCTAAATTTGAACATGTAGTTAATGAGGTAAACAAGTATTAAACTTAAGGTACTAAGGAGTAAGGATAGTAGTTCTAGTCTGCGATAGTAGGTTAAGAAGATATTATGGCTATGATGATTTTAAAACTATAATAATTAATATTGATCAACTGACATTTTATAACCGAATAAGTACTAGACTAGGTAATTAATATTATATGTAAGTATGTAAAACCATTATTAAGGACTGTTAATCATTAAATCATTATTCCTTATGAATAAATATATGTATATGTAATATACATTTTAACTACTCGGAAACTCGTTTAAATCTCCACTCGGATATATAAATAAATTTTTATAAAAACAAAATATCATGCACTTAACAAGGTGCAATAAGACAGGGTGGTTTCCATTTTTAAAAAGAATACCAGAAGACGCCCCTTAAATTGTTTTCAATCTCAGCATTCAAAAATACGGTTCTCGAATATTTTGTTAAATCGATCGGTACATTGAATATTGTAAAAATCAGTCATTTAATGAATACATATTACTACAGAATTTTAAATACAGGATACAACCCCTTGTATAATACAACTGCAGAGTCCTGCAGGTGACTTGTGAGCACTACGCTCGGTGAATCGCCCTGTATACACTTCATAATTTAAACATCGATACTCCACTTATATCGTCTTTACAGACGATTGACGATGATTATTGTAACAATATCAAGAAATAAAATTATTCATTATTATTTATTGATTGTTGTACTATAGGTTGTAGACGTCGACGCCGTGCCGTCGAAAAAAAAACGAAACTCTCGCTAGACGCCAGCCGTAGTCCGGAGAGCCATGATATGCACACGTGTGTCGTATGTGTTGCGTACCAGAAGGAAACGGCTTGTAATAAAAAAATTAATCGTCTCTCGAAATAATATGTATACGGTACACGTTACACAGTACGCACATAAACTACAATTGCATACATCGTCAACCCTTTTTTTCTCGTTATTTATATAATCGTTTAGCAAACATTTTAGTTCCATCTGCAGGTACGGAAATAAACATCCTCATAGTGTACCACCGAGGGAACACGTGCCACGAAAGTGGCGGACCGAAACTATTTTAAGCAACACTTCCCTACTCAACAGTCACCCTCCTCTCGTGCGCATGCTCAGACCGGTAGACGGCTGTTTTGTTTAGCCAACAGTAGATTTTTTCTTATGGAAATGTTTGTATACAGGAACTACACTCCGAGACGTTACGAAAGTTTCCCCGGCATAAATCCTATGTATATTATACACATACAATAAAACGTAAACGAATATAACAATCAAAAAATATCAATTTCCTAAAAATAACCCGAGAAAAACTTCAAAGCTCTCCAAACAAGTCTATGATGTTTTTTAATAGTCGTGCTCAGTACAACGGTGAACTTATATTGTATTATACTGTATCAATAAGCGCTAAGCAATATTATAATAAAATCGTATTATTGAATTTGACATTATGAATAGCTATCATAACATCTTATAAGTTATATTGTAAAAAAAATATCAAATTACATAATTTAAGGATTATTTTTATGATATTTTACTTTGATAAGTATATGAGAAATAATATTTAATCAATACTGAAAAGTTTATGGTATATTTTGTCATTAATTTTACTAGTAATTATTCAATCTCCGATTTGTATTAAAGTGAGTTGAAAATCATATTTTTAACATTTTAGGTACTATTATTTTATTCTGTACTAGGTACTTAATTAACGTTTTTTGTTTACAGTTATTAAATACATATTGCTTATCAATTTGTATTTTACATTTACTAGTACACTAATAATATTTACTATTATGTATACCTAAAAAGTAAAACTATGTATGTATACCTACATTGTATAAGTTATTAAACATATTTTTTTTCCAAAATTGAATCTCAATTCAATAATTCATAATATACGGACACTGATAAGATGAAATATTATTATACAATTATAAATGTATCTAGTGAAAATTCACAAGAAAGCATTTTAATGCTTTCTTGTGATAGAAAGTGTATGCACTTGTAGATTTTTACTCTAAAAATACAATTCTGTAATCCACGTTTGCTACTCATTTAGCTTGACCTCGTTTTTTTGTGATATTGCACTTTACAGTTAATACAGTTTTAATGTTTTAAAGAGTGGTAAAAAATATAAATTACCGCATGGAATCAGTATTATATTACATTGTAATACGATTTGAATTAATGCATTATAATTTCATTTTTAAGTATTTGAGCGATTGTTGAGCTCTGTTCAGTTATTCCACGATGTTTTACACGATTTAAATATTTAAAATCCTATATTAGTTTATTAATAAACTTAGAACTTATACCTTGTAACCGTTCTCTCAGGGTTATCGGCTGAATGCATAATATGATTCTGCATTTTATTTTATTAATTACTTTATTAACAATTTATGAATACAAACTGACGAGAAAAGTCAACTTTCAAACAGCGACACTCTGTATTTTAGTTTACATATGATATTATGTTAAATAGTTTATAAGGTGCATATAATAACCTGCATTATTTCAAAATACCATTGGTATTATTATTTAAGCATAAATATTAAATATAAGCTTGGCAAATAAGAACGTCCATCAAGATAAATCATAAATTATAACTGAACCGATAGAAAAATAAACCAATCCAATTGCACATTATTTATATGTATCAGGAATTCGCGATTTCATAATTCTTCTTGATTAATAATTATTACTAATATAACTTCTCAACCGTCGTGCTGCAGTATATTATAATAGTTTTAAAAACAATGCGCAAATACAATTTTATCGGTAAAATACTTGGTCGTATTAATTTCCCACAGTCCAATATTCCAATAAAATCATTATTATTATTTATTATATACAGAGTGTGTCACAAAGTACGCATTTAAGAATTTGGTGGAGCTCTTTTGGCTTTTGGTTTTTGGATGGGGTCGTAATACCTATGACGGATATTGTTTTTCATTGTTAAATCCCAGATATTGACGAATGTAAATATGCGGATGGATTTTACTGATTTGTTCATTTTGTGAAAAGCGCAAAGTTTACGGGACACTCTGTACATTTCACAATATAAGACACATCGTCCGGTTGCATGTACAATTTGCACGGAAATAAAACGATTTATCGTGTAATAATATACGTAGCGCGATGATGAGCTGAACATGGTTTTTTGGCACGAAACCAAACATAAAAAGCACAATCCTATCGTATAGTTTTTGGTAGGTAACAGGTGTACTGAAACAATGGATTACCTCTGAAGTCGCCGGCAACTCGAGGGGATTTCGCCATGCAGTCACTCAGCGGACGTCTGCTGGAATAATTTCCGAACGAGCTTATCGAGTGTCTTCGGCCCCCTCGGACAGTGGCTTTCAGGTTGCTATACCGCACGTCACCGCTGCTGCTGAAGAAAACGTCACCGTCGGGTTGTAGATCGCAGTGAACCAAGTCGTGTTGTAGCGAATCCTGTGCAGAAATAAATCGTGATTAGATTTCCGTCTGTTTTCGGCAATAATATTTACACGTCGGCTGCTGCATATAATGATGAGTAATTGCGTGACCGTAATAAACGAAAATCATCCACAGCAGCGAGTATCAGAGAGTATAATGTTATACATAAATAAAATTAGGTAGGTATGTATAATATTATACTGCAGCAGTTATTACTAGTTTAGTACACCGATGTGATATATGAATATATATATATATATAGTTACCTCATATAGCCATATGGATAAGTTTAAGATATTATGATATGCACAAACATTATAATATAATAAGGAAGGTAATGGTTAACATTATTGACGATTATATTTTGATCATCGAGTGGATATTTTAAAAATAAATGTGATACACCATATAATATTGATCTCTACTATAATATACATCAAAAATTAGGTATAGATATCTCTACTTTTATGGATATACGATATTAAAATCGCTTGAAAGTGTACAGTGATTATATTTATATAAAAAACATAATGGCTTAATTAATACCAAAATGAAATTGCTGGATTAACTTTCCTGTATTCAATAGTAACTTTGACTTTTGAGATCCGATTACAAATGTACATAATATATTATGATAATTATTACGAAATTCCGGTAAATAAATTGCGCAAAGCTTGAACTTAAATACCATTACATTATCCATTGTTTAAAAATGTACACTGTATGAGGTTTTTTTGTGTCAATTTGTTTTAATCTTAACCTTAGCCTTGAAACACATAAACAAGTGCCAAATAATCCGTCTCCCAGACCTGCTACTGTTTAAACTAATAATGATAAGAAAAAAGCCCTTTGCCAAAGACGTTTTTTTTACCAAGAATTTTTTTTTTTATAATCTTTAAGATAAGAATATATGAGGGATCGCTTTAAAAAAAAACGTTACCCCATTGTGTATAGTATTGTGTTATTTTTGGATTATATGGTTTGTGTTTATACAGTTGTCAACTCGTGTAAGAAAAACTATTTGTCGGACTTTTATGACTTTCCAAACAAATAGGTATATGTATTACATTTATCATCGTGGTGTATGTTTAGAACCTATTTCTTTCCTATAAATTATGCAGTTATAGACTTATAGACTGAAATATAGCCCAACAACCGGCATTGACATTGTTGACAAGTTTAATAATATTTGATTACAGTTGGGAACAACACAAGAATCAGTTTGAATTACCAGCTGTTCATTGACAGTGTTCACAATTGACTAATGATTTATTATTAATATATTTTAGTTGGGAAATATCAAATCATTCCTGGTTTATTGAACTATTTTTCTATTTTTCTATTATTGGAACGAACACACATCGCATATAATATATTTATCAATAGTTAATCTAGTAGTGGTGATTTAATGCTTGAGTTCTTACTATAAATATCATATTATATTTATTATTACAATATTACACATTATTACATATTATACCCACTTTTTAAATAAAACTAATCTTTTCTAAGTACAATGTTTTATATTTGTACAAAGACAATCGTTTTACTATAGTGACGATTTGAAATCGTGTTTAAAATGACTGTGTTGTATCATCACTCTTAAATCTCGACCTGTCATTTGTATGACTACTCCTAAACACACCACGCACCCTATTTGTTCAAGAATCTTTACATAGTATCCTTACTTGTTAGTTGTTACATATGTCTTTACAAAATGTATCTAATACGCGTTATATATACGAATTTATAATATTATTTTATAAATTATGATGATCTACGATTATATTTCATAAATTAAACTCATTAAACAATATTTATGATAGAATAATCATCGAGTGGTTAGTAAAATATTATACTTAAAAAACAATAGTCAACGATTTAAAAATACATAGATGTTATCATTATTCCTGCAAGTTATATATCAAGTAGGAATTATTTGATTAATTGAATAATAGAAGAATTCATTCGAAAGTTTGATGAAAAAAATTACAGTATACCTATATATAGGTACGATACTACACTATTATAATACTCAATTCAACACGCACACACATTAGTACAATAAAAATACAACAAGTTTAGGTGTCCGAAAACTATTTTCTTGTACTGCTGTATTAATGGTGTATGAAAAGATTACAATGTCTTATATTATTCAAATTGATATCGTTCAAAATATATTTTTTAAAAAAAAAAGAGTTTTACTATTTAACCACAACTCAGTCTTAGTATAATATGCGGTTCATCGTTTGATGGGTGCTAATGACAATATCGAAAACATATATTATAAGATATCCTAATCAATTAAGCAGGAGTCACATATCATTTTCACATATCATTTTGAGTAGTGAAAAAAAGAAATAAATTTTAAAAAAAGTTAGTAAATACTAAATAGTAGGTATGGACGTACGGTTAATTTTTTTACCTGTAAAATGTTACCTAACTAAATCTACCGCCTTCTCTTCGTATAAATCATAATATTTTATGCACTTATAACGTCGATTTATGTAAAGATAATAAAACTATTATGATTGTCAGACAAAAATGCATTGTTTTTTGTTTTTACCAATTTTTTTAGTGGCCTAATTTTATTGTCTAGACTCTAAATGATTTTTTATTTTTTATAAAGACTTTTAGTTGGCTTTAATTTTTCAAATTATGATTTAGAAATACTTAAAATTATTTTTAGTAATTTGTGTACACATATAGATATTATATCGTATAATTCTAGTGTAGGTATATGTTATAATATGATTAAGTCTCTGGCCTCGAATTACTGTCAGTAAGAATAAAAATAACCTTACCTTGTGACCTGTGCTGGCGTGTCTCCTGTGCTTAACTGAGGGTGCAACGTCTGCCGGCCTGGGCTGTCCCATCACCAGTAATCTGGCTTCTTCAATGTTAGCGCTAAAGGACCTCGTTAGGCACTTGTTACCGCTCCTATCTGTCTTTCTGGTCCTGCCCATTGATCCCGTCTCTGTTTTGTTCCTGGCCATCCTCTGCCTATCAGCCAGCGGGACCACCCTCCGCAGTCCTTGGTTCAACGCGAAATAAGAAGGGTTGTCTACAATGATAAACAGTTATATACATATATGTAGTTATCCTTTTTATATACATAGTTATCCTTTATATATATACGTAATATATTATATACGCTACATGCACAATACTCGTTGATTATTTATTTTTTACACGCCTATTTTAGGGATTACTTTTTTTTAATGTTTTTTTTTTTTTACCGTACATGTTTAAAATACTAATATTGTATTTTTGTGTGAATATATATATTATTATATGGTAGACATCCTACGTACACGCACTGCGTCGTGTATATACATATTTTTTTCTCCGTAAACAATAGCATAATGACGTTGTCCAGATTGAATCTTTTCTTCGGGGTTATAACTTTTCGGTAGGCTGGTGGTAACCGTCCGCGTGCACGCTGTTCGTAAACGATTTACACATGGCACCGATCGTGTGTGCAATACTCTTCCACCTCCCCCACCCGACCGCCCACCCCCGCCGGCCCACCAGTTCGGTTCGGGTCGTAAAAAGACCGACCTTCTGCAGCAGGGGCCCCATTGTACAAACACGCGGTCGTGCGCCTTTTGACTCGCCGCCCGCCGTCACCGACAGGAAACCGGACCCCGTATGCACCAGACATCTTGACGGAATTTTGAGGTGAAATACGAATATCGGGAAACATAATAATCCCACTGTAACTGCACACAATGCCGTCCATATTTAGCGAACGTTGGCTGTACACGCGTTTTTCGAACATATAATATAATTATATTATCAAAAACGCGTCCGGACGCATTAATGGTGTTTGGAGTGCATACACAATATATAGCCAATAGAGGAACCTACGAATATAATATTATTAGTACGTTTCATCGTACGCCATCGTGACGGGTTGATATTATAATCTCGATGGAACTATACAACTAGACGCGTGTGATGAGTATAGATATTAGGCTGTGAGGTTCATAAAATATCACTGTGGTGACAAAACCGGGTTCGCCAGAGCTAGGAAGATATTGTTATCACATGGTTAGGGTCGTATCGGTACATCAGCTATATTATTATAATTATAATCTACATCTCGGCGGTCGTAGGACGATAGATTGAGACGTGTGCCTAAAACACAGTAAATCGTATGTAATATTTTATCAGAAAATAATTTGATAATGCGGCACACAATAATTATGGTACAGCAATATATTACATGTCCCTCGTTTAACGGGCATGGACGATCTTAATGGCAGAGGACATCGGCGGATGTACTCACTACTTATATGTATAACGAGATCTCCGTGCGGTGGCACGCACTATAATGGTCGGCTGTTTCAAAAAAAAAAAAAAAAACAGTAACCGTGAGTCTTGAAAAGAAAACGTTTTCTAAATATATTATAATAATAATAACGATGATAAAAATTATATATTATAATCGATTAAGTATTTCTAGTCACGGGGATGTTTTATATGCAGGAAGGGCGATTTAATGGGCATTGTGTGTGTGCAAGCGCACGTGTGCGTGTGTGCGTATCATATATGTATATATGGTGTGGTGGTCTTCTTGTTTACTATGCACACGAGTGCATGTGTAGCGTATAAGTTATATCATTGAACATATAATATTATAACCGCCACCAACGCTACTTACCCATTGCCGTGTCCATTGTGCCACTGATTTTCTGGAAATCTATAAAAAAATAATAACAATAATATTAATAAATAAATAAAAGAATATGACAACGTCGTACATTATATAAAATGATTTAGTATCATCGGCGTACTACGAGTATTATATTGTGTGAGGTGTAAGGACGTAAGGAATATTATATATTTTTGGTCATTATAATATTAACATTGTTGTGAACACCGGTGAACAATGATCCGAATTTCTAAAACAACGATGGTTCAGAAATTCAGATTACGTATTGTACGACTCGACGTTTGTCGTTTGAACCAATCAACGGCAAATATTCGAATGAAATGTCTGTCTAGAACAAAGATTTTCGTCTGGGGTGTCACAAACTTGGATTAGGGGATGTAGAAAATGTAAACACATATTATTTATACACGTTTTGTTTTCTGCAGCATTTAAAACAAAATAAAAAACAGGTGAAGTCGCTCAGTAGATGCAGCGGTGTATTCTTAAGGATATACCTTTTTAAATATAATATATATTTGTATTGTTATTGTTTGTTAATTGTAATACCTAATAGTAATACAGTTATTGCTAATTACTTACCAAGCCCGGATTAAGACATTTTGAGGCCTATGGGCCAAAGTTTTAAATGGGTCCCTGTACGAAAAAAAATTAATGATGTTTGTATTATATATATATTTATATACCAGCTATTAATTATTATAATAAATATATTTATAGTACTTTTCAACAAATAATTAATAACCGTATCATATATTACTTATGAATTATAATTTAAAAGATTTTTCCCTCACTTTTGTTTAACAAAATTCTTTAATAATTGTTTGAAGAATATCGTTTTCAGATGCCAGTACCATAGACGCAGTCAAATTTTCTTAGTTTAATGTTGATCTGTATTTTATTCATAACTCTATTGAATTTTGAAAAAGCTCTTTCGGTTAAACAGTATGAACTTGGCGTATAGTTAAATACATTTTTTTTATCTGATTCAATTGCTTGTATGTCTGTATAGTATCAAGTACTATTGCACTAGTCTATAATTTTTAATATAAATTATAGGTATGTACTATGTAGTTAACATTTATAAGTTTATGCCTATATTACATTTTGAATAATCGTCGATTTTTTCGATATAGATTTTATCGAAATAAGTAATGGAAAAATCTGAGACCATTAAATAAATTCCAACTATCGAGGTCCGGGGGACACGGCTTCCCCTGGAACCCCCTACCATTAATCCGGGCTTGTTACTAGGAATTATATTACTTTGTCTGTTAAAAGCTTAGAACAAAAACAAATTGTATGCATTGCACACCTAGTAATTTCGTAATTATAATGAAATAATATTCATGTACATAATATAATTATAACTGCAGTTATATTAACACTCAAGTCAATATCTACCAATGTACCGCAGAAAAGTGTGAATAGGATCACGGTATAGATAGCTTAAAATTAATCCAAATATTTTGAAAAGTTTCAGATCCTTTAAATTATTGTAATTTAAAGTGATAGTAAAATGTTTCAAGTTTCAACGATTAATATTTTTTGAATTACAATAAATTAAAGGTTGTTTGGGAAAAAAATTTATTTTACATGTGATATCGTGTTAAATGTAGTTATTAAATAGTTATTTTAACATTGCTAATTAATTTATGAGCCTACTCGTTAAAATGAGTTTAGGCAAAATCCATTTTGTTTTTATTTGTAATACGGAAAGAAATTACATTCAACTTAAAGATTTAGATTTGAATTTTTTATCAAATTCTTAACATTTTCTAGATATTTTATATATATTTTTTTTAATGTGTTGGCTCTTTTGAATCTTTTAATTAAACAATTATTATTATTAACATTTGATGTATATCTACCAGTTCATGTAACTATAATAACAAAGAAGCACAGAACATAAAGAACGATGTTTAGAATGTTTAAGTGTACGTTATTTTACATCACCTCTCGTTGCCAGAAAATTAATGGATAATGTTAATGGTCATGCGTTTAAATTTAAGGAATTTAGACTCAATGGATTACGTTATAGAACACATGTGCACCTTATCATAAACTGTTATTGTATTCGTTCTAGATTCGATCTATGAACATCATTAGATCTCCAATGATTGATATTTTTTTTTATCGAGTTTGAAAGTGTTATTTTGAATAACGTATTATTGACCTGTTAATGACTGCACATGGCTTTTGTGGCAGCGTAGTCATAATTATAATACTAGTATCTATCAGTCAGAAATGTGTTCAATAAAAATCATTTTAATTTTGAATTGAAAAAAATATGTTTTTTTTATGTTGGTACTCAAATGTTAAGTGTTAAACTTATAATTATGTTTTTTGGATGCAGTATAATTATAGAACATTATTATTGACTTTATTAGAGATTGATATAATGCATCCATAGACATTTTCGATTGTCTATAAGTATATTATCTCAAGTACTACTATTAAGCCTCTCTATATTTCAAAATAATATATGTTACATACCTTAACCCTGCAGTACAATAGGTACCCACGATTGAAATATATAAATATTATTTTTTGCAATAGTAAAGCTTAAGGTTTTTACTTATAACTTATAATTTATGAATGTGTGTAGTGGTGAATGGGTAATGAATAATGATTAATGCGACTATATTATAAAGTAAATAATTTAAATAAATAAATAAATAAAATAATATAAAAGTATGATTGATGTCGATATTACAAAGCTATAAATTTTTTACTCTACAAATAATATTTTAATTCCCATACATTATGTTTAAATATTGCTTCTAATTCGCATTGAATATTCGGATTATTTTTTTATTTCAATCTACCACGCAAATCAAACGATTATTATCTCGTTAAAAAATAACGGATTGGAATTAACAGATATGATAATGTTAAATCAAACATCCGTATTTACTTGATTGTTGATTATGTGTGCACATAAAAGCTATTATACCTATTGGTTTCCAATCACCATGTCATGTTGTATTATGTTCACATACCTCCATATTGTTTATTTATAGATAATATCATTGTGAACATTGGCGGATATGAACCTACTGGCGAAGCACTCTACATTTCAAAGCTAGCCACTCAAAACTCACAATGTAGGTACTTATTATGGAAATGGGCACTTGTAATATATTTATAAATTAAAAAAAAATGTATTAATTAATAATCAAACCTAAACTACCGTTATATGCTTGAAATCATTCAAGTGGGTTGATTTAAATTTGTTTATTAAATGAGAAAATAGAGCCTGGGTTTCAGCCCTCCGAATAAGTATGATTATACGATCATAAACGACTTTCTATTTCAGTCAAAAGAATATTTGTAATCGATGTTAATACAGTTTTAAAAGAAATCAAAAATTAAAAGGTTGGCTATAAATTAAAATCATCTTTATAAAATATAAGTATTATGTTGTTAACTTGTAACTGGATAATAATTCTAGTCCTATTTCTCGTTACAGTCCTATTAGGATGGTCTTCTTTTTATCAACATTACACAGGTCAAAAGATTACACTAAACTAATCATATTTACTCTGATTAACAAACAAGTTGTTCATCAAAACGTTTAAGGATCTATGTATATAAATGTCCTAATGATTAAATTCCCACAATTCGATAGGTAGGTATAGCGAGATAAACGAACGATTGTTTAATACTGAAAAATATTTAAACATCAACAATGAGAGTTATTTTAGATAGCAAATATAAGTTTTTATATTTGATTTTCTGTGAGAAAAATGTCTAGTCATTTTTGCTAGTAGGTAAAAATAACCATCCCGTTGAAAGCTAAATCCGAAACTATTTTTATAAGATATATGATAAAATATATCCGATATCTTAATCCGACTACACATTGACATGATATTATATCATAATTATGTAAACACCTCTACACAAAGCATCAAACCCAGCCGTTTTCAAGTAAATATAATATTATTATGGCTATTGGATCGATCGATCTCGCAAATCTCATGATCGCCCTGTAAGAATTTCGTCCTGAATAATATATAATATTGTTATAGGATCATCTTATTCTATATACACTAAGGTGCCTGCAGCTTATACACACACACACACACACACACACACACACACACACACACACACACACACACACACACACTCATATTATAAGCATCGTCCAACATCTGGCGACTATCGCAGGCAGCACGCACACACACACGCACACTCACTCGCTATACAAACGGGTTGGCTATATCGAGTATATATTGTCAATCGCGCGTTTCGAAATAAGACGAGGGGTCCCTGTTCAGCTCAGACGACGACGACGACGACTTAAATTGAAAGACAATCAAACCCCATGGAGGCGGGCTGGGTCACGAAACGTGCTCGTCAGTACAATACCATTTACAACATATCGTTCATAATATATATGTCTAAGTGCAGTCAGTGACACTGAGCAGCTGTATATGACGATGATGATAATAATAATAATATTACAGACAGACACACAGATCTCGGACCCGGGACGGCACGGATTTCGGACACGCGGACAGACGTGTCCAGGATGCGGTTCGTTAATCCAATGATGAATAAAAAAAAAATAAAAAAATGTAACACGCGATTATGGTCGGACGCTGATTTAATTACTGGCAATTAAAAAATCGTCGAACAAATCGTCCGCGGACGGTTCTAATCGAATTCGTTTCTGGAAACGTCGGCCCACGCAGTTCTACACACACACACACAATTCACATATCATAATATATGTATTGCACATTTACACGTATCGCGTATGATATACATATATAGTAGTAGTAGTAGTAGTAGTAGTAGTAGTAGTAGTGTTATATTCATGTTATACTCATATTTGTACGTAGTAGTGTTACACCAGTCGTACAATATATTATAATATTATGATCGGGTTTGGCAACGCAATCGCGTTTTATTATTTGGTTCGTTAATCGGAGGCTTCGACTACCGCGGCTGCAAACACCACTGTACATATAGTATACCGGGTCAAAGGTGCGGCCGTGTGTGGATAACACTATGAATACCATAATATACCTATAATAATTAATAATGTAATACAATGGCGCGCGTGTATACACGATAATATGAAAATCGTTTATTAGAAATCGTAATTATGTGGACTGTGGGTACGTGGTAATATATATTATATTTGAATCGCTGGGCTTAAGACTGGGCGGCGTTTTAAACCGCACTGGCGTAGCTCTGCGAAATAATATTATCATCGTAGTCGAGATAGCGCCTATATCATGCATAGGTGTAAGGGATGTCTATAAATAATGTCGTCAGGAGTGTGAAAAAAGGGAAAACAACACGCATCTACGATAACGCGCGGCGTAAACCGTTCTGTTAGGTTTTGTGTCGAGAATAAAAATTAATTTCTATCGGCGAATTCGAAAAACGATCCGATACACCGACCAAACCACTATATATTATACGCCTACTCGATACGAGCATATAGTTTTCTGGCGCACAATGTGTGTTATTACGTTTTATCATTCTGCAGTGCACATATAGCAACAGTGGCAGTACTAGGCGAGTTCGATAAACCGCGCGACCACCCATATAATAAAAATAAATTGTATTCTGACGTACCTGGTGTATATAATAACGATGATGTGATTCTGTGTTTTCAAATCTCAAAAGCGCATCGTTCCCCTCGGCGGCCGCCGCCGCTTCCGAAACGCCGTTGACTTTCGGCGACGACGATTGTGATAAGAAAAAAATAATTTATAATAATAATAGTGCGATGCGTGTGCTACGGCGACGACGACGAATAATAACAACAAAAAAAACAAGCCGAAAACAAATCACGTCCTACGCCCCCGACAGTTGGCGTCGACTACTGTATTCACATGTTGTATTCGGTTGAGGATGTTAAACACACGCCGCCCATAATATTGTACGCAACGCACTGCGCAAGATGCGCGCGGCCGAGGCATTTTTATTATTTTTTTTTTGTGCGCCGAAAACGCCGTCCGTCGCAGCGGCGCGTTTCCGAGCCGCGCGTGATTTAGCCGAGTCGTGTTGTGAACATTATTGCATCACTACAGCCTACAGGAACCTGCCGCGTATCAAATCGAAAATCCAAAAAAACATCCAATTACTGTAGTTTACCTGCTGCTATATTATCGTTACAAGTGTGATGTATAGGGTAATATCGTCGGGGCTAGGGACTTTTCCGAGGAGTTTGCATGTGTTTCGATGACGATCATTGAAAACGTGCCCGAGTAAAATACAAATTTGTTTCGTAGCAATACGAATTTATATTTAAAATTTATAGTTGACCTTGACGAGGTTTTCGTTTTTATAAAATAAATGCTTTCAAATTATTTACATAATTTTATAAAAAAAAACTTAATTTCAAATAGATTTCCTGCACCTGAGATATTAGTAAAATGGTTTTATATTTTATAGGAAATAAATATTTTCAAATTGGTGTTTGTGTCTTCCGACTTAAGAAAATATCTAGTAGTTCAATGTAATGCTCAAGGTAATTAGTATTACATTAAAAATATAAAAATGAATTCAGTTTTTTTTAATAAATTAAAAATTTTTATTTTAGATTTAAACCCGATGTAAGAAGAAAACAAATCTACATATTAAAATAAAAAGTCTTATTCAATACTATGATTTTTATTTTTTTTAAATGCATATTTCAATAGCATATTAGTGATTTTTTTAGGGTATAAATGGCTTGCATATTTTAAGGTTTTGTAGGGCAGATATTGCCCTAATAGTTATGTAGTGGATCGTATTTGTATATAATTAATCACAACGCACGATCAACACGTAAATACAGTATGATAGTTTAACAAAATATATAATAATTCTATAGTTGAAATATTATACCTATATGTCGATTTTGAATAGTACCTACAGAGGTACATCACTAGGACTATTTTCAATGCGACTAATCGACGATATCATTCCAATTAAAACATTTTTAAATATTAAAAATAATAACCGTTTACAGTAGGTACATCATTTAATATCCGGTATTTTATTATATACTAAAGTAAATTTGTTATTTTATAATATTATGAACCAGTTACATAGGTCATTAACAGTTGTATATGGTCCTAAATCATTCGTGTAAATATTACCTATTTGAGACGTATAATACCTATAATATATTTAGGATTATACGTATAATGTAGAAGGAATGTGTATTTTATCAATCATTATTGAACTGCCTAATCATAGAACAATATTGTTCTATGCTATACATATATAGGTATATATATTGTTCTATGCTATACATATATAGGTATATATATTTACATATGTATATATGTATATAGGTATGTAATATTATATTCAAAAGTAAACTACCTACGACTTTTCAGTTTTGATGAGCATATAAAATTATTAGATACGATAATGTCCCACAGCAGTATGTCCTATAGTAAATTGGTAATAATTATAAGAATCGAAACATTTTTCTGATGTTTGCATGTTATCGTTGTCCACGGTCCATCGTCCAGCTATCATCAATCATGTATATTGATTAAAACAAAAAACCGTTGATCATCATTAATTCTAATTAAAATTAAAAAAAAAATTAATATATAACATATTGTACAATTATTAGACGTTTATCATCCATGTATCAAATATTATATGAATATACTATAAACACATGTTACCCAAGAACAAAATATCAGCATTGAATTCTGATTTTCGATACCAATCACTTGGTCGCCTATTTTATTTTATTATTTTGATGTCCGACAATCAAATTTATGGAATACGGTTTTCGCTCCTGTTTCATGAAACCTGATACATATTACGTCTTAGTCCTCTATACTTTAACTCATTGTGATATACAAGCATTGTATAATATATTATTATCAAATTACAACGACGAAATCAAACAGTTCAATACATCAAATCAAAATATCAAATGCATAACTTGTAAGCATGGACCTTAATATATTGCTATAGACAAGAAAACATCATGCGGGCTCCATAACAACATCTCGCGGTGATGCAGGCTGCTTTTACGAAAAAAATACAACCGTCTATTTATCGATATATCTTACCTTGCTACCCCTGTTCGAGTAATCAAAAAAACGTCCTTTATATATGTAGTTGTTACGCTCTCCATACACTCGTTGCTTGTCTGGAAAACGATTCATGCTCGTAAGTACCTATACCGCCCTGCTTAGAAAAAGTGACTTGAAACCAATGTATTGGTTTTGAGAAAAATGCAGTTTTGTATTTTTCATTATGTTATAGGTACCTTTATCATATTTTATTAGTCTATTCGATTTAATATAAAACATCCACCTTTGGAGTTTTTTTTTTTTGACGAGGAATGCGATGAAATAATAATTTAAAAGTATTGTTCGATCATTATACGAATAAAAGTTACTTTTCACTTGGTAATATAATTATAGCCTATACAGGTAGGCCATCGTCTAGTTATCTACCCAGCGTCCCAACTTTCATATCAAATTATAAATTTTAATTCATAAGATACCATTATTATATTGTATATTTGTATACTCTTTGAAGATACTTATGGGTGCACACAGTAAATAAATAATTCTATATGGGAAGTATTTTATTTATACATAAGCACGTGTGCGATCGTATTTTATTTTTAAACGAATGACCATCACCCTACAAAATAATAAATATAATAATAATATTATCAATTATGTATACGCTATGCTGTGCTATTCACCGTACAGTATATATTATATGAAAGCGTTGTATTTATCTTTGGAATGTGTTAATTGTTAATTAAAATTCATAGTAAGATTTCATCGCGTGTGTGTAGGTATTAATGAACTGCGTTGTTTTCATATTTATTGTCATACGACAATACCGTAATGCCGTTAATGTTGAGGTATTGATAATTACCCACCTATTATTTATTAGTCCTTTTTTTTAATCAAATCGGTGGACGTTTAACGAAAATTGCACAAGTGCAATAATTAATCATGATTAATTAAGATTTTAATGACGTACGTCACGTTAAATAAAAACGCATACCTGATTAGGTTTACATTTAACCCAATAAATTCACATTAATATTTTAAATACCTACGCAACACAAAAAGTAATAACAATAAAACGCATTCATTATGCACATATTATACAGTGTGATTCAACAAGCACGTTCTAATTGCTCGCACACTTTTTTCCCTATACCGAATCTACTTTAATTCTGATTTTTAGAACTTTTAAGTAAGCACGCACTACATATATATGTGATGATGTGGCGGTACCAACATACGATTGTATACTACTTGTACTCAGTGCTTGAATTGGAAAAAATTGAGATATGCAAAGTGCCAAAAATACTGTGATTATACTTTCCATATTTTTAAATACAACTTATTAGAAAACTTGTACAAAATTGCCAAGCTCAAATAGCTCAAAGAGGGTAAACATTTTTTGAAAATTATACCACGACGTTTAAGAAATGATGAAAAAAAGCGGGTAGGTGGATATAGATTTGCTATACATTATAGGTGTCTAGATGATCTCTGTAATGGATGGATTTAAATTTGAATTCAATGATATAATATCAATGTATACAAAAAACGATTCTGAGTGCAGACGGTAGTCAGCCTAGGATATTTTAAATTGTTATTACTTGTTATCAATACGCTAGCTGGTAAGTTTAATCATAGAACAATATGGAAGCGACACTCGATCAGCTGATTGGGGTCTTGTTTACCTATGATCTGAAGTCTGAACCTCCGAAAAACACGGAAACGTTTACCAATATGATGTTAGACCCAAAGTGGTATTATGTAAACGTTTACTGTCAAGTAGGCTGGGTACGCTGTGCGGGGTCGGCTTGTTTACCATTCAGTAATCATTATTCAGATTTCGTTTACTTTTGTAAATTCAAGGCCACAATCGCCCGATCCGACCAATTCACGGAGTGTCGTACTCCTGGTTTAATTAATGTTATTCATAATATCATTCATAGGCGGAGATTTGATATTTTTCTTTGGGGGGGCGGGCTAGAATAATTCCACAAAAGTGACCTGAAGGTGTGCTTAAACTGTTAATATGTTATGCCTATATACTCCCCCCTCATAAATACATGGAAAATAATTCAAATTAAATAATAACAATTTTTACAATTATAATAATTATAAAATCTGAATTTTATTTTTAAACTATGTACCTATTTTTCAGTGTTACCACAAATATAAACGTAAAAATTCTTTATTTGTCCATACGGCATAATATTACCGGCTAATTTAAGGTTATAAAACTATTATTTTATTAAAACACCAATATATTTCGTAGGAAAGTATGAAATAATTTTACGGGGGCTGTGGATCGTTTTGGGGGAGCTAAGACCCCCTAGCCCCCCCAATCTCCGCCTATGATATTATTCTTAAATTATCAGTGATGCTCTCTTTTGTCAACATTTGAAATTCAGACGCTCATAAAAAATTATTGTGGACTTACGCTCAACTTTTTTTTAAATTTCCTCTAACAACAACTAATGAGGAATGTTGTATTATACTTTCAAGTTTTTTGATCAAGCTAACATTTTTTTATAGACATTAATCGAAAAAAAATTATAATGAACGACAATTTCATATGTGTATAAATAGTTCAACATGAGTCAAAATATTTTGAAAATTATATGGTGTATAGAAATTTCGGACATTTACGGATTGATTTCAGTAAAACCTAGGATACACAAAATAGTTTAGTCAAACCCCGAATGATTTTTATAGTTTAGACTTTTATAAACGAGATTTGGTAAATCTTAGGATAAACAATCAGTGTTAGTAAAAGTCCGAAATTGTTTACCAATTGTGTGATATTTTTTATGCTGAATGTTAATTAGTATAATATGTAGTCCGAAATTATTATATTATATTGTATTATGTTAAATTAAATTAATGTTGTTATTATATATTATGACAACAAATTTTTATTATTATTATTATTACAATAGTTTAAACTATTATTATATTTTATTACAACAATACAGTTATTTGTTTGTGCAGGCTTGGCTGCTGTGACATCTTGAATTGCACAATACATTTTTGGATCGACACTTAGGTTCATCGATTTGTTGTACATTTCTTCAAACAGTCGCTCCTTATTAACCCTTGTCCGCCAGTCAAAGACAGTTGTGATACTGCTTGACGAATACCAATTTCAATCTCTGGAATTATTGCCGATTTTAAAAAATTTGATTCTGAAAGTTGAGAGAGTGTTCCTGCTTTTGTACCCAGGTGATAAAATTCTCCATCCACAACTTAACAGCCAGTAATGTGTGGGCAACAACTTTACTTCGATCGACTTCCGGAATTTTAACCTTGACGGTTTGTCCAATTAATACAGTTGGCATTTGCTTGGTTGACATTTCTTTCATTTTTACGGCTTGTTTTTGAAGTCCAATATGTGATTCTTCTCGATGTTGATTAATTTTTTGTGTCCGCACCGGCATCAAATTTTCCACGTCCCTTATTTGGTACACGTGTCAAGGTTTCCATGGTTAAGATCAGATACTACATTTTTTAATGATATTTATTGTGACACTGTGAAGCATTGTGAAGAAAACAATGTGGCTATACCCAAAGTAAGAAAACGTAAAATATCTACAAAGATTGATTATTCTGCAAACAATCAATACTTTGCTGACACAAAAGAAGAAGAATTGAGAGTTTTAATGTTGTAATGTTGTACTAGATGATTTACTTAACGGCTTAAATGATCGCTTTAATCAAGAAACTTTAAATCTTATCCTTGCCGTAGGAAATGTTTTAAAGCTTCAACGAACTAAAGAAAATCTTCTGTGCTTAGAAAGTGCTTTTGAAGTTGACTGTAACGATTTAAATGGGGAAATTCAACTTCTACGAAATATACCTGTTGTTCCATTAGGTTCCACTACAAAAACTATATTTCATTGGATTGAATTTCCTGATAAAAATAACCAAAACAATATTCTTTTGGAATTTCACAAAGTTATTGTACTTTTTAGCTTAATACCTGTAACTAGTTGCTGTTGTGAGAGGGCATTTTCGAAATTAACAATGGTCAAATCGAAACTTTGCAGTACTATGACTCAACAAAGACTGGATTCATTAATGTTTTTATTTATTGAAGAGCAAATGACAAACAATATAAACTATGACGATGTAATTGAAGAATTAAGATCGTATTTCATATTGTTAGTATACCAGTATTACCAATACCTGGTGTAAATACTTTGGTCTTGGCTAGCCATCCGAGAGGCGAAAAGCAAATCCTGGGCTGATCTCTGGGCTCAGGTTGACACTGACCCCTGGGGCAGACCATATAAACTGGTAATGAAGAAACTAGGCGCCCACTACCCAGCCGTGGACTCCAGGGGCAGGGAGGCCTTCATTGCGGACTCTCTCTTTCCTGCGGCCCCTGTTACGAACTGGGACTTAGCTCCGTGTCTAGCTGTACTCGACATCTTCCAGGCGTTCAACCAGCACTGAGACACGCTAGAATTCACTTGGATCATCTCAGAGTTCACACCGGAAGAATTGAGTAGAGCCGCCAAGAGACTTGCACAGGGCAAAGCAGCTGGACCTTCAGGGATCCCTAACGAGGTCCTCAAAGCCCTCGCATCCGCCCAGTCGCGCGCAGTCCTCGGAGTATTTAACGACTGCCTCGGCGCACTAACTTTTCCATCTCGTTGGAAGAGGGCAAGGCTTGTGCTGCTTCAAAAAGGCCCGGACAAACCGCCAGACGCCCCGTCAAGCTATAGGCCTACCTGCATGCTCGACACTCCGGGCAAACTATTGGAACGGCTCCTTCTCCAAAGACTTGAAGAGCATCTCGACGCACACGGCGGGCGGAGAAGAGCTTCGAACCAATACGGTTTCAGGAAGGGACTCAGTACCGAGTCTGCAGTCGAGAAAGCGCTGAAAATTGCCGCAAGGCAGCCACCACCAAACCGAAGAAAAGTCTCTGCGTCCTAATGACCCTAGACGTAAAGAACGCGTTTAATTCCCTGAGGTGGCCAGACCTTGAGGAGCATAAACACCCCAGAATACCTGGTGGAAATGCTCCGGTCTTGGCTGTCCGACAGAGTGCTGCTGACAGGTGAGGAGATGGTGGCCACACCGGTGACCTGCGGAGTCCTGCAGGGGTCCGTGCTAGGCCCGGCTTTGTGGAACATCACCTACGACTCCCTCCTCAAGATGGATGTGCCGCCCGGAGTGCAGCTGGTGAGCTTCGCAGACGACCTTGCCGTCGTAGGAATGGCCGTTACTGGTCAGTTAATGGAAGACTGCATCAACCCAACACTCAGGGCTATCGACGAATGGATGGCGAGCAGGGTTCTAGAGCTGGCCCACCAGAAGAGCGAGGCGGTGATACTCTCGCGGAGACGGGCATTCGTTCCGCCTCGGCTTGTGGTCAGTGATCACCATATTCCTCTGCGCAACGAGATCAGATACCTCGGGGTCATTCTCAACAAATTTCTGACATTCGCACCCCACGTAAACACTGTCGCCAAAAAGGCGGCCCATTTAGTCGCATCGCTTGCCAGACTTATGCCGAATATTGGAGGTCCAGTCCAATGGAAAAGAAAGCTGCTCGGCTCGGTCGTGGACAGTCAATTGCTTTACGCCGCTCCTGTGTGGATTCACGCCATCACCGATGTCGCCAGAACCAGGACGAGCCTCATCCGGCCGCAGAGGACCACTGCCCTGAGGGTGATCCGGTCCTACCGTATCGTTTCAGACGAAGCCGCACTGGTTTTGACCTGTACGCCGCCCGCTGATCTCACTGGACTCGAAAGATGCAGGAGGGGGGCTGGAGGAGAAATATTGGCAACATGGTTCCTCCTCCGGTTCTCGATTTTAAGCATAAAAACTTTTTTAAAAATATTAATTTACTGCATTTACAATGGTAATCGTGTTGCTGCCACGGAATCCTGGGCCAAAATACCACCTGAGTAACATGACACGTCTCGGGTCCGTCACAACAAACGGGGCCTCGCTGGCGCCGAAGTATAAGCAGATTCGTACAACGCCGCTTACAACACCGTGCCCTGCATGTCCGCCACTTTGCCCACGATACCATCGTGTTTCATAGGGTTAGTATACCAGTATTATGTACAAGTGTGTGATAAGTCATAATAATAGGTTACCTATTATTTGTTATTTGTACTATAATATAATATTTGATGAGAGCCTTAGTTGTGTGTGTTTTACACATAAATGATAACCAGACGGAGGTAGGTACTTAAAAGTTATTAAGAGGACGTCACATCCACATGTGTTACATGAGTTTTTTTGTTTAGTTGTTGTATTGATTTTATTAATTTCCTTTTTTTATGTTGCAATATTTATCATACAGTTTACCTCGATTTTGGCTAACTTTATTGCCTTTTCTAAAATATGGAATAAAATAAACGTATTCCATTTCCGAAGGAAATAACTCTTCTATACCTATTAAGTAAACATTTAATATTTAAACATCAAAATAATTAAATAAACTATTGTATAGTGTTGAATGTAAACAACACACCCTGTATTATATAGATTATAAGCAAATTATTCACACATTTTACACTGTAGTACAGCAGACGCTGAATAGGTATTTTATATTTCTATAGCGTATTCGTTATATGTACTAGCCTGTAGGACGATTAGTCGTTGTTTTATATTACGCATCGGAGCACTACAGTTATTCATATCAATTATACATATTATTATATTATTACATATTATATCCGATCTTACATTTATTTACCTTTAGCTTCTGTATATCTGTGTACTTCAACAGGTTATGGGCCCAGTAGTAAGGTATTTATAATAAAGTCGTGTAATACATTAATTATTGATTTACGAATCGCGTGTTTGTGTACAGACAGTGTACAGCAATAATAATTCGCGAAGTAATATAGTGCAGTATAGTCGAAGTGCGTTTGCGTAGTAAGTGCGTATATCGTGTAAAGTGCAGAAAACGTATTTAGTTGTGTTAAATTTAAATTTATAAAGTACAGGCAGTGTACATATAATTTGTTATTATGGAAAACGAATCTATAAAAATTAACAAACTAACAAGCAACGAAAACTGGCAACAATGGAAGTTTCAAATGAGAGTCATTATGAATGCACCCGATTTATTGGACGTTGTGACCGGAAAATCGAAAAAACCCACTCTTACAAAATCAAGTTCAGAAACTGAAGATGATGCAAGAAAAAGGTATGGTGTTGATTATTCAGTCTGGAAAAGAGCTGACAATAAAGCTCAAAAATATATTGTAACATCTGTAGACGAACAGCCATTATTATATATTATGAACTGTGAAACAGCAAAGGAAATGTGGGACAAATTGCTTAGCATATATGAACAAAAGTCTGCAACAAGCATTTCTTTGTTACAAGAAAAATTCTATAGTTATGTTATGGACCCCGTAGACAGTATGGCTGGTCACATATCAAAACTAGAAAATTTAAGTAAGCAATTGGCACAATCAGGAGAACCAATATCTGATTCAATGCTGATGACAAAGATTCTAATGACGTTACCAGACACTTATAAACATTTTTATAGTGCTTGGGATTCAATGTCAAGTGAGAATAAAACTTTAACAAACTTGACATCTAGACTCATGGTGGAAGAATCAAGGCAAACTCAAGGACATGATGTTCAGAGAGATATTGCAGGTAGTGCATTTTCAGCAAAGAAATCATATGGAACAAATAAAGAAAAACATACAAAAATTGGTATTTCTGAAAACCAACGGAACAATGATAAAAAACCAGGCAAGTGTAATCATTGCAAAAAACCAGGGCATTGGAAACGTGAATGCCGGATTTTCTTAAAAGAACAAAAAGAAAAAAATAAGAGCGAATCAAACTCAGGAAATGCGTTGGTTGGAGTACAATCAAAGGACATCGAAATCAGTGAGTCAGAAAAATGGTATGTGGATTCAGGTGCAAGTGATCACATGACCAGTCGAAAAGAATGGTTCACTAACTATGAATTATTTGAAACTCAATTACCAGTACGTATTGGTGATGGTAAATATATTATGGCTATTGGTAAAGGTAATATAAATGTTCAAGCAAAAATCGGTGATAAATGGGTTGACAGTTATTTGTCGAATGTTTTACACTTACCTGAACTTAAGGTAAATTTGTTTTCGTGTAGATGCGCCTTGACAAAGGTATAAAAATGGTGACAGACAGTGACGGCTGTATATTTAAAAAAAAACAATCGTATAGTTGCTATCGGAGTTCGTGAGAATAAAATGTTTTCAATAGTTCTGAGAATAGGACCATTACAACCATTATCAGCCTGATCAAGCAAATATTGCAGTTAAAAATCTCACGTTACTACAGTGGCATGAAATTCTAAGTTATCAGAATGTTCAACATGTTCGAAACTACTTGAAACATATGCGGATTCAATTTACAGAAACAAAAAACAAGTTTTTCTGCGAAGCGTGCGTTTATGGCAAACAACACAGAGAGCTGTTCACACTTAGTAATACTAAAACTACAAAACCAGGTCAGTTAATTCACAGTGATGTATGTGGACCTATGGAGGTAAACTCACTTGGAGGTAAACGGTATTTTGTTATATTCAAGGATGATTATTCCAATTATACGTATGTGTATTTTATGAGCCAAAAATCAGAAGTTAAAAATAAATTTGAACTATTTTTAAAT